>NW_004524656.1:2227711-2231490 GCF_000260255.1 Octodon degus | reverse complement strand
GTATTTAGTACAGGGTCTACAGGGTCTCACTTCATAGATTGGACTTGTAGCAATCCTCCTGTTTTCAACCTCTCAAGCGCTGGAATTACAAGCACGCACCCAGTCTCAATCGCTGTCTCAGTGCACTCTGGGGGCAGGGCTGGCACAGGATCAAACCCTGGCTGCTGTGCTCTGCCTAAGCAGGCACATTAGTCTGCTGAGCTATCTGACTAGCCCTTAAGCTTCTTTTATGTCTGAATTTTTTTCTTTTCATGGCACCGGGGATTGAACTGAGGTCACTGCATATGTGAAGTGTTCTACCAATGAGCTACATCCGTAGCATCAACCTACCATCTATGTACCATCTATCTATCACTTATTTATTGACAGGGTCTTACTAAGGTGCCCAGCCTGACCTCGAACTTGTAGTGCTCCTGCCTCAGCCTCCCCAGCGGTTGGGATTCTAGGTGTGTGCCACATGCCGGGCCTATCTGATTGTTTTCTCATGTGAAATACTAAGAAGTAGAATTGTGTTCTCATGGCCTGTGAAAGATGTGGTTTAGATGTGTTAGCCTCTCCAAAGGGCAGGTGAACAGGAAGCTGCAGTGCCGTATCAGCTCAGCCGTTGCTTACGCCAGCCAGATAAGGCAGCCCCTGCAGTGCTGAGTATCCGCAGCTGAGACCTTCCAGGCCCCAGGTTCACTGCGTGCCGGGCCCAGAAGCTGCTGAGGTTTGCATTCACAGACTCAGAGAGACCTAAGCCCGCTCTTCCCTCCGAAACTCATGCCTGACCCCTCAGGTCCATAGCTGTACCTTGATGATAGGGATGGTGGCTGAGGGTGGTGAGCTGGCTTCCGTGTAGTCATGCCTGCTACTGCGAGAGGCTTTGCCTTGGGTGTGACACCTGGCAGTCGCCTTGCTCTCTGCTAAGTGCCGCTGCTATCATAGGTTCTAGAACTAGAAGGCAGCTTGGCAGTCTCTGGCCACTGAGCCGGTCCCTCCCTTCTGCAAAGGGCTAAAGCCGAGCACACTGGAATGATTTGACCCAAACCATGAAAAAAGGAAGCAGCAAAGCTAGGACCAAAACCCGGCTGTGTGGTTTTCTCCCACTGCAGGATTCTCCCCCTGGACCAGGCTCATCGCCAGCAGAAGAAAGGTCACGGTTAACTTGTTGGCCAGATACGTGTGTCTCTCTCCAAAATGAGGTGTTTCTTGTTCATCTTTGGAAAAATGAAACCGCATGGGTGTGTATTCTGCCCTGGGCCTCTGCTGGGATTTTCCTGCTGAGCATTCTGGAAACATCATCAAGAAGAGAGCTGCGGAGGGCTGGCAACATGGCTTGGGGGTAGAGCGCTTGCTTAGCATCACAAGGTCCAGGTTCCTCTCCCTGCCTTGGTAAAACACAGACACCAAAGGAAGGAAAGGAAGATGGGCTGGGGAGAAAGCTTGGTGACGGAAGCACCTGCCTGGCAAGTACACGGTCCCGAGTTCTATCAGAGGTACCACAGCTGTGCCAGCCCTAAAACCAAGCATGGTGGTGCATGCCCATAATCCCAGCACCTGGCAGGCTGAGACAGAGGATCGCTGAAAGTGTGATCTGTGTATTGAGATCCTGTATCAAAAGAATAAGTATTTTAAAAGATAAAAGGAAGAAAGAAACAGGAAGGAACCTTCACAAGGTGACTCTAGTTTCTCTTCTCTCCTTCCAGATTTCATACTAGTGTTTAAAGCTGGTTTTTGCAGAACAAAGTTGCTCTTCTAGATAAAAACTTGGGCAATCAAGGGAGCGGCATTTCTCTTACTTCCTCGGGTGCAGGCTGGAGGAAGCTGGGCTTTGTTTCCTTGCATGCTTTCTATGCAAGACTGGAAAGAAGAAAGAGCGGCTGTGGCCCCTTTCCTCTCGAAGGCACCCCGGCCACAGCAACCACGTCAACATTCCTTCTCCCTTGGGTGCTGCTGCGCACTCTTCAGTTTTTATGAAAAAGTGTTTTTACTCTGCTTTTAAAGACACTAGTTTGTCCGCTGAAGCTGTAACTACCCACTGCTTGCAGGAAAACCCCCAAGTGTCAAATTGTGGTTATTTTCCAAATGAAAGAGATTCCTGGAATCCATGAGAAGCCAGCCTTGATTTACCTCCCATGATGACAGCAGAGTTTGTGATTTTGCCAGGTGCCAAATGGCTCAGGCAAGAGTCCATGATAGCCATTTGTAGCTTTGGGCACCATTTATGTGGTGACTTAATTGTATTCTCAAAGGATGCAGTCAAGCAGGGTATGGTGGTGCTTGCCTGCAATCAGGATGCTGAGGCAGGAGAATTGAAAGTTCAATCAAGCCCAGTATGGGGAAACTTAATGAGTTACACATTAAGCCTCAAACAAAAAAAATCAGAAGGTCAGGGCCTCAGTGTAAAGGCCCTAGGTTCAAGCTTCAGTCATGCCGCGTGCACGCATGAACACACACACACACACACACACACACACACACAGATGTGCACACTACAATTATTGAAACTCATCTGTCCAAGACTTGGCTTGGCTTGTGATCCTGAGAGAGGACTGTGAGTCAGACAGCAATGACAGAATAGTCAGTAAGTATTTTAATGCCCTGGGAGTTCTCCAGGCCTGATTGATATCTTGGGATGCAACCTATGTAACTGTGGCCTCGTGCCTTAATCTCCTTAAGCCCAGCTTGCCCCACCTGCATATTGGCCTGAGTAGTGGCACCTTTCTAGGCAGGCGTTTAGACCACTGAGCTATCTCCCCAGCTCCCAGTGGCACCTTTCTTACAAACATTGGGTCAACTAAATGAGAAACTCTTCACACAGCACCCAGCAGGTAGGAAACACTCTGAGTGTTAACAATCCATTGGATAGTTTTACCTTTTTACTGACCTCAACTCTAGGGGCTTTTGGAGTTGATAAAATAAGAAATATGATGAGGAAAATATTTTCCTATTAAATATTTCTCTCTTGTTTTCCTTCAGGCAATATTTATTGGTTAGTCACCAGGTGCAGGGCACTCTCTGGACCTTGGGGACATCAAAGGATATGTTCATCATAGTGTCCAGACTCATAGCAACACAGATAAAAAGAACTGTGCTGATAGGGGAAGAACCTTACAATAAAAGTGATTGTGGGGGTACGATGAGAATGGGGGTGGAATCACACTGGGCTTGGAGAATGAGCCCACAGACTTCTCAGCAATGTGAATGGGAGTTTGCGAATGGTCCTGGGAATTTCCATGAAGATACTACATGCACAAATGCACTGCAGGCGGGGAGCTAGCCAGAGGTGTTTTTGTTTAACATGCATTCACAAAGCATGAGCTAATGCCAGATACCCATGCAGGGCTATAGCCTTCCCTGCACCCAAGAAGCTTGGGGCCTGGTAGGAAGACAAGGGACAGCTAGACCCACAACTGTAACGTGGTGAGTGCTGCCATCAAGGTACAGTGTTGTAGGCACACTAGCAAAGGGCATTGTTCTTACCCAGAGTCATAGGGAGCAACCAGCAAGGGTAGAAGACGCAGCCTGAGAGGTGGAGAGTGAACCACCTGCAGGACAGGGGCTGAGACAAAGGAGGAATACTTCAGAGGGTGCACCAAGCTGTGGAGGAATGAGTGAGCAGGGGTCGCGCGGAGGCACACAAGCCTGTAAGTGTGGTCACATGAAGAATGATCAGGCTGTGTGGTATGTCCATCCTTCGTGATCTCCGAGGGTCTGGGGGATGCAGTGGGGGGCCTAAAGGTGCGCGAGGGAGCATGCGTGGTATTAGGTGGAATGCAGTTCTTTTTTTTTTTTTT
>NW_004524656.1:2208571-2227611 GCF_000260255.1 Octodon degus | reverse complement strand
GGTGTGTGTGTGTGTGGCCAGCTCAGCCCACCAGGGGGCGGGACTGGCTGGCATGTGGTGCTGGGGCATCGAACCGTGGTCCCCGATGCTTTGCCAAGCTTGTTCCAAGTAGGTGCCTTAGACCACTGAGCCATCTCTCCAGCCCCTGGAATGCAGTTCTGACTTGGGTGACAAGCAGGCATGATATTAGGAAAATAGTGAGTCCTATGGTGAACAATTATTCCTCTTCCAATTCTGACTATAAAATAGGCAATGTCTCACTGCAGAGCTAGTTCATCTGTACGAGCTTATTCTTTTTCATCTCTCATTTTATCAGAAGGCTTTTGGCTTTAGGCTCAGAATGCTGGCAGGCATGAGGATGTAACTAGAATTTTTTTAACCACTCTTTGACTTCCAAGTTTTTGTTGTTTTGTTTTCACAAACACAGAACTTGGTGCTTCGCATGTACTTAATGTGGGGCAGCCTAAAAGCATGCCATCCACAACCAGTCTTTAAAACCCAAAACCTTGCCCTCATTCCTTCCAGCCATGTCTACCATTACTCAGGAGCAAGAGTGCTTTGGAGGAGCAGGATGCGCTGGCATTATCTGATGGTGGAAGGTTGGGTTTCTAGTCCTGGAGCGAGCAGGCTGCTTGCTGAATGAGTACCCAGGGCTGCCTCTGCAAGCACACCGAGTCCTCCCAGCTTTGCTTTGATATGGTTTCAGTGACTGCTGGGAACGGCTGTGCATCCCATGTGGTCACTGCATTATTCTTAAACAGGTGGAAACCAGAGATAGGGGACCCTGATATACATCAGATACTATCACTGTTTCAGTAGCTCTTGAGAGACCGCGGGGCTTCTTTCCCTCTCGTACTCACTATTCACCAGCATTTTATGCCTGTCATGTTTTATGATCCCCTTGGTCCATTGGACAAGCTGTTTGGACCCTCACTTACACTGTGCCTCCCTCCCTGGAGGCCTAATGATGTTCAGAAGAGACGATAACTAGAACAGGGTGCAGGATTTCTGCAGCAACTGATTGGCTCCTGCATCTCAGCCATGCCAAAAGAAATTTCAAGTATTCCCTTAGAGATGAGCATCATAACTTAGAGCTATTGACAGGACACCAAGTCACTAAAGATACACAAATATTTAGCTAAAGGGCCAGAAGGAGGAAGCTCCCTGGGTGTCCAAGCAACAAGGCTAGGGTTGGTGCCCAGACACATTGGAGCCTCCTTTCAGGTGACCACATGGCTTTAGGCTTCCCATCTGTGCAGAATACACAGAAAGCAGCCCCCAACTTTGGGAGGCCTGACCCTGTCAAGAGACATTTCTCTTTATCTTGTTTTTGCATCAATAACAGCGTGATTTCTGTTCAGAACAAGCGTGGGTGGGGGAGCCTCCTGCCCTGCCCTGTGCTAGCTGTTGAAACAGGAGAGTGGCTTATTGTTGTTTTTGAAGCAAAAGATGAGGCCACCAGGAGCTGGTGCTTCCAGTGGGTCACTCAAGTCATTTGTTCTAAGCAAAGAAAAACAAGCCCTGCTCTTTTAGGATGCATTGACAACCCACATAGTGGTCATTGGGTTTTGAAGATTAGGGTTTGGGGAAAGTTCAAATTTCTGTTTGCCTGCTAAAGAGCTTTCAGGGTAGCTCTTCGAACATTTGCACCACATTTGCAAACTCAGTTGGACTTTTCAAATCAGATCCCAGAAATAGCAGCATGAGATTGACCACTCATTCTAGTTGTGTTTTTCTAGCCTACAAAGTACTTTTACACAGGATCATCCCCGTGTTATCGATAAGGAAGCTGAAGCCCAGCAACATTAAGGCTGTGGCCAAAGTCAGTTGTTTTGTGGCTTGGGCCCAGGAGGGCTAGAATTCCAACTTGGGCCCACCACCTCCCAGAGCTGATTCCTCCACCATCTTCCCTCACCCTTGCTTCTGTCTTCCTGTTCAAGATGAGTTGTTCAGTTGCTGCTTTCTGACACAGCACCTCCAAGCCTCAGGAGTTATGTTCAGCCAGGGCAGTATTGCTATGAAAATGTTGGGCAATGCAGGCATTTGTTGGCGCACAGATTCATGGGCTTACAGCAACTTAGAGACAAAACAATGGGAAAAGATGTGATTTGTTGAGTAACAAGTTATTGCCCTGGGAGCTTCGTGCTCTCTGTCTACTTGTCACTCACCCCTCACACTGCCTCTGGAGACACGTTTTCTCATCCCTTGCGACATGAGGCCCCTGGAGCTTGGAGACACAGGCAACCTCTCTGACCTTGCAGACTGGGTGCATGGCAGAGCCTGAACTGGAATCTGGCTTTGTCAGATTCCAGAGCTCGCTCAGTCCCACCTCCACATTCTATGGGCAAGTAGACCGGAACAGGATGGCTGCTCGGTCCCACGCCAGGCCAGGGGTAGAGCTGGGTGTCAGCCGCGTGGCTGGTGCTCTTGCTGGTGCATCTAGCCAACCTCTCCTCTAAGACTTGGGTAAGAGAGACTGGTTTATGAGACTAGAGAAAAACAGAAGAGCACAATGCTGAAGTAAAGAGAGATGCTGGGCCCGGTGTTGCACTCAGGGCAGTGCAGGCAGAGACATCTCACGTGTAAGCCCAGCATGGGAAGCTTAGTAATTTACTGAGATCCTGTCTCAAGTAAGTAATTACCATCAGCATAATAATCGAAGGGTTGAAGATGTAGCTCAGTGCAAAGACCCTGGATTCAGTCCACAATACTAACACACACACACACACACACACACACACACACACACACACACACTGCTTAGTGAAAACTCCACTCACAATTTGGAGAGCCAGCAGTAAATGCAGGAACCACCTGGCCTCAGGTGCCAGAGCTGGGTGGAGAAGTTTAACACGGCCAGCCTTGCTTCCTCTTCAGTTTGGGCCCTACCACAAGTTCCAGATGGCAAGTGCATTTTTTTTTAAACAGCTCTTCTGCTTAAGATTTTGTTAAAGTTTTGTAGTTCAGTGGATAAACTCAACACTCCTCTTCAAAACATTATTGTATCGTAAGTTTTTTCATCCTTTTCAGCTTAAAGTTACATACCATCATCCTACACTCAGAAGATACTTCTGATCCTGATGGTAACTGTGGGGACTCTAGCGAGGAGAAGAAGGGTACTTCTGACAGGAGGGAGGACAGGTCGCCTGGGTAGACAGTACGTTGCCCCAGACATGGATCTGTGATGGAGCGAACCCTGGACATCTGTATGTGATCAGAAATCTAGGAGATCTTGGGCCACATTTACCCAGAGTCACCATGTTTCATAAAAAGAACATTAGTGCCGTGGGTTATAGCTTCTGTTTTGTATTAAAAATTCTGAGCACCCAGCGTTTTAATCCCATCAAGCCCCTGGGCTGGGGTTGATTTGTGTGTTGTGTGATTCTACTCCATCTGCTTTGAATTTCATGACTTTGTCCAAGAGCACTTACAGATCTAGTTGCTTCTTGGGAGGGTCCGAGGATGTTATTGATTTTTTTTATATCAAAGAAAAAGACAGTGGGAAATGTTCTAATTGGGTCTTTTTATTTTGTAGAGCCTGAGGTCCTCTAGGGTAATCAACATGAAGAGCATACAGACAGTTAAATATTCCACTCAACGATAGGATGGAAATCATCAAATGAACACTTATAATGAGAGGGGGGCACTTCCAGGGCAAGCTCTGCAGGGCGGCCTTCCCAAGCCTGTATGCCTGTAGCACTCACACTTTCCAGCATCTAGGGGCTTTTCTGAATGAGCTTCTTGTTCCTTCTGACGCTCGTCTCGAAGTCCTGAGTTCCATGGTAATTCAGAGGTCTGCTCAGGGTCACAGGGTCCTTACAGGCCTGGAGACACGCATACACGTTACCATCAGGGGCATCACCTACCAGCCCGCTTCTTCTCACAAGGATCTAAGGGAGCACATTCAGGGCAAAAGAGATGGGAGGCAAAGACTGGGGCCGGTCTTCATTTTGTCTCTTCCTCTCACACTGTCTTTGCCCTGGTCTGAAAACTTCTCCTGATAGCTTCTGTTCAAACCTTCTTGCTTCTCAAAAACTGGGGCACCTAATCCTCCTCTTTTTTGAGCGTTTGTATCATTGAGTTTTACTCCTGGCTTCTAATGGAAACTACTCTTTCTGTGAAGGCAAATGTGTCCTTTGTGTTTCTATGTCTATTAGTCCTAATACCATAGCATACGCACTACAAAGAAAACTGATTGTCAACCACCCTTGAGGAAAAGTAGGATTTGCTCCTTGGAAAACGGCATCATTTGTTTTAGTAACAGATCTAAATCCAAGAAGTTACATGCAAGGAAACATTTCACCCAAAATACTAATGACATCAGCTTGGAAAGTGATGTAAGAGTCTAAAATAAAGATCATTAAAACATGCTGAACGAAGGCAGAGAAAGTCGTCACATAAGGCGAAACCTAGGACTGTCCCCACAGTGCACACAGACCCCCTGCCTTCATCATCCAAAGTCACTTAGGAGACTTCAGAGGACCGCAGAGATTCCAGAAACCAGAACGATACTTGGGTTTTGGGGCAAGAGACATTAAGTAAGAAGATAGATCAGGATATATTGAGGGAAAAAATGAGTATTGGCCTCATTCTTCTTTGGGCAACTAAACAAAGGAGTGGAATTGCTATAAAATTTACTATAATCCTGAGTTTACATTCACTGACCATCTTGGGCCCAGACCCAAAAGCCCGTAGGACACCATCCAGGACCAGCACTCTCCTTTCCTTTGTACAGCAAGGAATATCTCAAGTTGTCACAGCAAGGCCTGCTTTGTAAACTTAGTGAGGGAGATGACTGGCCAAAGAGTTACCATCACAAATGTACCTGTGACTCCTGGGCTCCGTCACCAGGACCAGGGACCCTGAGTCCCACCTATCCCATGGGGCATCTGCACCATTGACCAGCTCATGGAGCTAGTAGGAGCATGTAGAGCCTTAGGAGTGGGCTAGTGAAGAAAGAAAATGATTGCACATGAATTCTTTTATGGCTGCCCCACCTTCACCACTCAAATTTACCTTAAGATTTTGTCATGCCTTTCTTCTGCCTCATTCAATCCTCAGAGACCAATTTTCTTCCTTTGTGAGGAAAGCAGTTGGCCAACTTCGAATCCTGTAGTCCAGATGTGGCTTTCATCTCCACAAGTCGCTGAGGCACTGGGACACACATCGGCCGGCTCACTATGTCTAGATCACCCTGGTAGTCTTTCCTAAGGGGTCAAAATATTCTTGGTGAAATGATTTCCCTCTTCATTTGCAAAGTTTTAGTTCTTAATGCCAGCCCTCGGCTTAGGACTTCGGAAAGTGAACATTGCTTAGATGAATCCATCTCCTTCTAGAAGACAGGTTTGAGAACCCAGCCCTTCAGCCATGTACTTTTGGTGGCATCTATATATGAGTGCTGAGAAGAGAGTCGGGGGTCCTGTTTGTCTGTCTGCCTGGCCGTGGGAAAGTTCCTCCCATAAAGTGCTGGAAAATAGCTTTATTGCTACCAACTGGCACTGTTGAGACAGAGAGTGTACATTCTGCATTTTGCTTAGGTAGCTTGGATACGAGAGTCCCCAGGGAGTTTCTGGTCCTCATAGTGGAATATGGGATGGGGAGAGGGCTTAACGACACCTTTTGAATAGTGAGTTTTAGGCCTGTGAAGCCCCTGATGTTGGGATCTAAAAGGAAGAGGAAAACTTGCAGAGAAATTATATAGGTGGCAGTTATAAAAAAAGCTCACCTGATAGGCACATCAAGAAATTACGCATGTGGGTACAAAAATAAGAACTTGCAGCTTGGTTCACAAACTTAAAAGGGAATAGAAGATGGAGAACTTCAGGTGTCTATCTCATCTGTATACCAAACAGATGACCCCACTTCAGGCTGGCCTTGAGCCCACCTTGTAGCCCAGGCTGGTCTCGAATTTGCTGTGATCTTCCTGCCTCAGCCTCCAGAGTGCAGCAATTACAGGCTTGTGCCACCGTGTCCAGCCATTCTAAGTAAAAGAAACTGATTTGTCTCTACCTAAATTCATCTGCACTGATGGGCTATATTCTTTAGTCATGACTTTAGTCTTAAAATCTGTCTGTATTGTCCCTAGTCTACAGTAAAATGAGTAAAATGAAACAGAATATTGATAAGTATAGTGCTGTGTGCCTGTAATCTCCACACTCTGGGAAGCTGAGGCAGGAGGATCACAAGATCAAACAGCCTGGATCAAACAGCCCCTAACCATATTTAAAAAAAAAAAAATAGGCAAAAAACCTTTAAACCATAGCCAGTGAGAAGGCCCTGGGTTTAATTCCAGTACATAAGAAAAAAAGTATACTGGTCCAGCTCACCAGATGTTTCTTCCTGGCAGAATTGCTCTTTATTTCTGATATTGTATCTTTCCTGCCTTACCTTTTAGGTATCAAAACATCTTTAATAGATTGATGGTGATCATTTGAACTAGAGATCTCAGATTCTTGCTAGAGATTTACAAATCCATGTGATCCGCTCCCAACCTACTGCCACCCATTTTCAAAATGTATCAGTCCTGGGGCTGGCGAGATGGCTCAGTGGTCTAAAGCACCTACTTGGAACAAGCTTGGCAAAGCACAGGGACCACGGTTCGATCCCCCAGCACCACATGCCAGCCAGCCTCGCCCCCTGGTGGGCTGAGCTGGCCACACATACACACACACACACACAATAAATAAATAAATGTTTAAAAAAAAATGTATCAGTCCATAAAAATCCAAATAACTGGGACCAACTGGTCTACCCTCTTCTGTAAGCCATCAGACATGTGGCACTGTCCTGCTTCCTATCTCAGGAGAGTTGTCTGCAACCTCACCCTGCAGCTGTTTCCAGCGTTTCCTTCCTGCCCTCCATGGAAAATTGTAAACCCTTTTCTAGACCATACCTTCTTTGCTTAATGTCTTCCTTCCTTAGTTCTTCTCAGTGAAATCTTCTAGATACCCTTTACAAGGAAATTAATTTGTTCCTTCCCCTCTGGACTGCCCAAGTACCTCATCTGTCCTTTCTTCTAGCATTTACTGTGATAAAAGACAGTGATTTCAATGAGCCTGTTTCTCACTAAGCTACGAGGTCCCTGACAGTTTAGCTTTTTTGGTTAGTAAGATCATAGTAAAAAAAGAAGAATATATTAGGGGCCGGCGGGATGGCACAGTGGAATAAGTGCTTCTCTGCGAGGGCTGAGTTCAATCCCCGGTTCTTCCAAAAAAAAAAAAAAGAGTATAGTACCTGGTACATAAATATTTGTTAAATACATAAGTATCCCAAATTCTTAGAATGCAGTTAATGCCTATTGTCTCCTTTGACTTCCTCAGTCACCATAAACAGCTACTTTCATATACTGAGTGTTGTGGTTTGTGTCTAGTTGTCCCCCCAAGCTTCAGGCAGTGACGAGGCAGCAAGCCTCTAGAGGTTATGATGATCCAATGCTGGGATTATGGGTGTGAGTGCTACACCCGGTGTGGGACGGAAAGTCTGAATGCAGTATAAGAAAGGGAGAGAGCCTTGCTCTCTGCTGCTGCTGTTGCTGCTCCCTTTGTGCTCTTGCTGTTTTGCTGTTTTCCGCCACCATGAACTGCTGTCCTCTGCCATGTGCCTCTCTGCCTTGGAGCCAGCTGAGTATGGACTAAAACCTCCACAAGCTATGAGCTAAATAAACCTTTCCTCCATTCATTTTGCATGCCAGGTATTTTGTCCCAGCTCCGAGATGAGGACACGTAGACATAGTGATGGAGTTCCTCTCTGCTCATCCTCTCCTTGACGTATTATACTGCACTAGTAAAGAAGAACCGTGGCATTATCTGAAAACTGGGCTCTGATTCTGGCACTGCTTCAAAGCTACTTACTCTGGACCTTCCACTTTCTATCTGAAAGGAAGTGACTGAAAGGAAGGTTGTCAAAGCTCTCGCCATCTTCAACCTCCTGTGAAGGAAGGAGGGGACCTCAGGGCTGAGACTCTTACTAGTCTCCAGGGAGTCTCACTAAATCATTTTGAACTTTACTTTTGTTTGATTTTGGTGCCTTTGGGTTGTAGGGAGGAGCTGAGGATTGGACCCAGGGCATTTCTTGTGCTAAGCATGCACTCTTCCGCTGAGCTATACTCCCCAGCTGATGCCTGCTTATTAATTCATTCTTCCTATAGCTTTTATTGCCACATAGACAGTATCATTCATTTGCAGCAGCTCTAAGCTTGATGTTAATGTTTCTATGTTGGCCGTATCTCTAGTAGCTATGTGATGGCAAGTATCCATTCTGAGCCTTAATTTTTCTCTTGAGCTGAATGTTTATAACAACCCTTCTGTCATAGTGATTGAGGAAATGGGAAGACATGCGTGATGCGTCCAGCCCGACGCCGGGCATATATGTGTTCGGCACGTGGCCATTTCCCATTCCCTGACTGCGCAACACTCAGCCAACTTACACACGACAAACCCACTCACACTGTAAGTTTAGAGACTCTACACTCCTCTTCTCCCCTTTCCAGCCCTATCTTTATGTGTACTTGGTAAAAAGAAGCTGCAGGAGCAAAAACAACACCAATACCGAAAGCTCAAGGAGAATTTGATAACATTGGCCAATTCCCAATCACTATAACAAATGCCTGAGATAATCAACTCAGAGGGAAAAGGGGATTAATTTTTGTTCATAATCTCCTGTAGTTCATAGTCACTTGGCTCTGTTCCTTCTGGGTCCACGGTGAAGCAAAACATCATGGCCAGGGATTGTGTGAAGGAAAAGAAGTTGACTTCAATGCAGACAGGAAGGAGAAAGAGGCCAAGGACAAGCGACAGTCCCCCAGGACACACCCCACAGGACTCACTCCAGGATCCACATCGTAACCAGCCTCTAAAATACAACCGCTTGCTCAGCCTGGTGCACACACCTGTAATCCCAGCATCCTGCAAGGCTGGGGAGGACAGACTGCAAGTCCAAGCCCAGCAGGGCAATTTAATGAATTAGCAAAATCGTGTTACAAAATTTATTCATTTATTTAAATTTGCTTATTTATTTGGTTCAGGGTCTTTCTTTGCAGCTTGGACTCATAGTGATCCTTCTGTCTCAGCCTCCCCAGTGCTGGGATTACAGGGGTGCACCACCATGCCTGGTTTCAGTGGCCAACTCAGCAAGCCTGGGGTTCCAGGGCCAGCATGACCTATGGTACCGGGGATCAAACCTGGGTCCTTGCACTTGCCAGGCAGGTGCTAGACCACTGAGCTACATCCCCAGCCTGTAGCCTATCAGATTATGAGTGCATCAATGCAGGGTCCGCTTATACAGTGAGAGCCCTTAGGATCCATTCGCTTGCGTAAAAAGCCCCACTCTAAACATCACTGCTTTGGGGGCAAAGTCTTCCTTACACAAGCCGTTGAGAGACTCTAGAACCAAACCTTAACAGTGATGATGGAATTTGACAAGATTTGGGAGACAAGCAGAGATGAGGGGAGATCATTTTTAGTCCAGCCCTGTAGAAGCCAGCCAAAATGTGTTGTGTAACATGTGAGCTTTGTCTACTAAATCACAAAGAGAAGGAAAATGTGTGGGTGTTGGGGCGATTAGAAATTCTGTGTGTGTGTGTGTGTGTGTGTGTGTGTGTGTGTGTGTGTGTGTGTCCTGCTGCTTTGCTTCCCTGGCTCAAAAGGATGAAACCAGCTGCTAGTTAACTCTTTTCAGGTGTGGGCTCGCCATCAGCAGAAATAGCGCAAGTCATCAAGTACTCCCACATCCTGTGTGGGATTAGCCAGTCCAATACTCTTGTGAATGGAGAATTTCAGTCCCCACCTAGCTCTTTCTTCTAGGGATGGGAAAGAGATTATCACCAAAGCTCAGAAACTGGAGCTCTACACTGGCTTTGTTAATATATTGATTGACTGATTGATTGAGTCATTCATGTGCTTGTTCATTCCTTCCATCACAGGGAATTGAAATAGCTGGATTTAAGATAATGGATAGCAAGTGACATAGCTTAGCTTCCAGGTCTCCACAATGGGAAGACGATAAAGCTAACAACAGCAAAGTTTTAAGTTGCAAGGAAGAGCATTTGGGAGCAGGGGGCAGAGCAAGTCCCGGCGTGTACTAGTCACTGGGGCGATGACGGGACCACCATCACCGGCTTGTTCATCATGTGCCAGGGCCAGAGTGTCCTTCGCATGCAGTGTTTCACTCTATGCCACAGCCACGCTCTAAGGTCCATGTTTCTCAGTTTTCTCAAAAAGGACTCAGGGACATTAAGGACTGTACCTGATACCCCCGCTTCTGAAAAGGAGTTGACAGCACCCCCAACCTCTGCCACCAGAAGCATGTGATTTTAAGCTGCAATTAAATAGCGGGTGAGCCTGACAAGGCCCCAAGTGAGAAAAGACAACTGTCAAAGCAGAAGCGGTTGTGGGGTGCAAACTGCTTGGGAGGGGCCTGCTGGGGAGCATTGCTCACTTATTTTATGAGGAGTAAACTTCTGGGTTTATAGGTTTTGGCCCGGAGTGGGCCATGAGGTGTTATGAGGGGCCATAGGGAGAGAGAGCTAGGTGCGCAAGCTGGCTTTTCAGGAACCGTTTTTACCTAAAAACTACCCATGTCATGGACAGCCCGTAGGCTTGCCATTTTCTTGACTGGTTTAAGTAGACAAAGTCACCAGTGAAGTTGTGAGCTTGGGAAGGACGGGCGCCCTGTTGCCTGAGGACTGTCCAAAGACAGCTTCGTGGAAGGACAGGTCTGTGCTGTCATGACTCCATGCCTCTGTTTCCAGCAGGATCCCCCAGCCAGTCCCCTCAAAGGTCACCTTGTAAAGCGTTCTGGCAGGGCTGTGTCTCAGCCTTGTAGGGCTGGCTCTCAGAATCTCTGCAGAAGACAGTTGAGAAGAACCACACCCTCTATCCAGCCCCGGAAATTCTTAATCATTTTGGACTTAGAGAAGAGAGCAGAAGCAACGAAACCTCATTTTAAAATCTTCTCTTTTTCCTTCCTCCTTTTTCTTTCTTCCATCTCTGGTAAGGCGGAAGCCATTGGAAGACATCGCTAATGGGATGGCCACCCCATGAGTCCTAGGAAGCTCAGAACATGGCTCAGGGTAGAGCCGAGTGCAGGCCAGCAGGTCTGACTGGAAGGAAGAGAAGGCCCAGCACTGGTAGCCCTTAAGTGAGTCTGAAGGGCACATTCTGAGGGATAGTTATGCCTCTGTCTCTTGGCTGTGCAGTCTGTGTGCTTCCATGTAGTTTTGGCCTCACTAATACCTCATTCATCTGTGTAATGGGCACAAATGCATGTGGGAAAAGAACCCATGTTTCCTAACAGAACCAATATCCTGTGCTGAACTTTGGCAAATCACCTGCTGCCCTTGGGCCTTCATTTTTCTGTCTCTAGAATAGGAATATTAATCCTGCCTTTGATCTTTCTGGGCCACACACCCCACAGTGATATTGTTAGATCAAAGGAATGAAAGCAGAGAGAGCCTCTTAAGGCTGAGTGGAACACCAGGGTTCATTTCCTCCATCCCTCTACCTCCAGCCAGGTCCTCTACTAGACTAACAATACCCATACAGGACAAGAGAATGCGCCAAGCCCTGTAGACCACCAGGTAGGGGAACATGCAGCTTCTCCCTGGGCAGAAGCCAAGCTGGAAGCTATCGTGCCAGCTTCTTGGGTTTTTTTTTTTTTTCTTTATTGTTGTTCATCATGAAGTAATTCAGGCTCTTGGAGGAGGAAAAACGTCTCTGGAAATGAGGGTATGATTTGCAGCATGTGTTCCTTCCTTTTTAATTGACTGTGTTCTCAGATAGCAGGAACATGTGCCAGAGTCAGCAGCAGAATTCAGCTGTGTACATTTCGAAGGAGCTGGGAGACAAATATACATGCGTCGTACAGACACAGATTATACAGACACCAGATGGTTGACTTGTCCTCCGAGTCCTCCGGAGATGGGGGCCAGTGTGACTCTAGGGCATGGGGGTGGGAGGTCGGTTCACTTGTTCAAGGAGTTGTGGGGGCAGCTAGGTGCCCAGGGTGAGCTGGGACACCTCCTCCAGAGAGCAGAGGGAGTCACCCGAAAGGGGCTGTTGCAGAAGCTGGAAAGAACCCTGAGGCTGCCGTGCTTCCTCTTCCTGCTCCCAGGGACCTCAGGCACCACCAGGATCTAGTTAGGCCCAGCTCTCTTTCTCTCATATTCTGCAGCTTTGCTGAGTACCGGGAAGGCTATCAAGGGAGGCCTGGAGTTTCCTAGCTTGGCCAGAAAGTGCCCAGACGACCCTACCTAGAGAGGTTGGGGGAGGGGGAGACTCGCTAAGCTGCACAGTTGACTTCCTCCTTGGTATGTCCAGAGACAAACCTTGACACACACAGAACCCTGCTGGCTGGAAGGCATCTTCTTAAAGGCAGTACACTTCTGGGAGTGATGGGGCTTCCCTCCGAAGTGAAGGAACAGCGGGGTTCTGAGCCGAGCCCCCGGCACATGGCAGCTGTTCATCTTGCCACTCTGGAGCCCTCAGAGCCAGAACCTGGAGGCAGGGTGTCGCTGCTCGCCAGCCTCTAATTTCACTCTCATGCCCCAGCCTGGGACAAAGCAGCTCAGCTCTAGTTCCTCATTCTCAGCCAGGCGAGTTCAGCTCTAAATGGGGACCAGACTGTGCTTAGGGCCCACAGATCCTCAGAACAGTGCCACGCAGGGACCCTCAGGACTGGACGCCAGCGCCTGGAGGAAGGAAGGCTTGAAGCTATGTCGGCAATGGCAGGGGGAGTGTCTGTGAAAGCCCTTAGATGGGACGATGGACAGCAGTGGAAGGAATGTCACAGATTAGCCTCTGAGACGTGTGTGTGTGTGTGTGTGTGTGTGTGTGTGTGTGTGACTTGTCAGTGTATGTGATGGTAGTGAGCTTCTCATCAGCATTTTTCTGAGGGCCACTCCCAAATTCTTAGCTTTTCAGAAAATCACAGTGTTTTATTTTGCAGGCCTTAAGATTTTATTTATTCCCATCACTCTCAAGGATGGGCACATTGCAGAATCATCTGGGAAGTTAAAAACACAGTTGTTCGGGGTGCAGCACTGAAGGTGCCGGTCCAGTGGGTACTTAGAGGAAGCTGAGCTTGTGTCTTCCTGAGCTTCCTGGGTAACTCAAGTGCGTGGGAAGCATGGTAACATCATGCGTCCAGCCTTCCATCATATGCTGTGTCCCGTGCTGGAAGCCATCTCAGGGTAAGCTAAGCACAGCTGACTGGAGCCTTGTAGCTTGTGTCTACATGTCCTCCCCACAAAGCCACATGTGCCATAGGTGGGCTTTTTCAGAAATGGCTAGATCTAGGATGGGTGATGCTGGAATCGATTCATAGTGCAATGCTAGGATTAAGGGTGTGAGTGCTACCTGCCCTAAGTAGCCTGGATGAGATACACGGGATTGAAAGGCTGTGGTCATCCCCGGCTTGCTGTGCTCCCTTCTGCCCACCATAAGCCGTTTCTCCTCCCCAGTGCCTGCTGGCCATGCCACCCTGCCTTGGAGCCTACTGAGTATGGACTGCAACCTCTACAAACTGCAAAGCAGGATACACCTTTCCCCCTGTAACTCTGGGTATCAGATACTTTGTCTCAGCAAAGGGAGAAAAGTAGCCAAGACAAGCCTGGACAGTGAGGCTTGAAACAAGCAGAAACGAAGAACATTGCGGCTGACCCTGGGCACCCCTCCTGCACCTCCAGTCACATCCTTAAGGTTCCATGTCCTGAATGGGAGCAACTGACTGGCTCAGCCCAGGCTGTATGCCTGGGTACTATCTGCCAGGAACTAAACCTCAATACTTCACCACTGTACTTCCTCCTTCCATCTTTGCTCACTGTGAGGCAGTGTCAGCTCAGGACAGAGAGGCAGGGCAGGATGGTGGTTAAGGACAGCGATTGCAGGCGAACCTAGGTCCCACACGCTGTTGGCATAACTGCATCTAGCCTTTGCTCAGGGGTAAAGTCTGTGCCATAGTAGCACCTGCCCCCCAGAGCCATTCTGAAGATTAAGTGAGATGCACAGTCAAGCCTGGTGCAGTGCTTGGCGTATATACTGAGTGTATATGAAATGCTCAAGCAAGGTTGATACTGAGTTGTCTGAGGACAGGACTTACAGTCCGGCTTGGATAGCAGCCCCAAAGGCAGGGGCTGGCTCCTTGAGGACAGCGGTAGCGCTGTGTGAAGAGCCGTAGGCATGAGGCCAGGCGTGTGCCCCTCTGTCACACTGCTGCAGAGACCACCCAGAAGGCTCCTGACTCGGAGGAGCTGAGACTGCTGTGCCTGCAGCAGCTCGCTGGACTTTCAGGCCCAGCACTGCAGCCGCACGCTGGAAAATTCTGGAGACTCGTGAGAGAGGCCTTGGTGGCGCCTGCGTCCCTTCTCCGCTCGCTGCTGTCCACACCCTGTCCGGGTCTCCCCTCCCTGTTCCAAGCACAGCCACAGATACTCTTGCCTCTCTCGAAATGGAATAATTACAAAACGCAAATCCAAACATCCAGCTGAAGTTTACACTGGAGTCTCAGAACACAACATATGGCTTCCTAGCCATTGCCAGGTTCTGGGATTCTCGGAGAGAGATCTTCAGCCTGCTCGGTGGCCCCGGGCACTGGGACCCTTTGTTGATAGAAGAAGCCTCCCTCTCCCAAACCAGTGGGTCGTGGAGGCCAGCCTCTTGAATTTCACTCAGAATTACATTTTCCTCTCTTGAAAGCGCTCCAGAAATTGGACGAGTCCAGTACTTCCTGCCTTCTCTCTTCTCTAGGACTCGCTCAGTGGAGGCTGCAGGGAGGGAGTGTGGGGCGGACGTTTCCATTCATCCTGCTTCACGCTACTCTAGGGGCGGAAAGGCTGCAAGGAGGTGGTGGTGGCCACAGGCTGAGACAGGTGAGAACCCAACAGGAATGGGAATCACAGGACAGGAGCAGGAGCAGGGCCTCTGATGTTGTGCATGTGGAAATCTCTATCCACTCGGTGGCTTGGGACATCAGGATGTCCTTCATCTTCTGGGGCTACTTGTCTCTAGAAACCTTGCTCAGAGCTTTCCGTCCAGACTGCTCAATAGGAGGTTTGAGTTACAGTCTTGGACTCGGACTCTCCATCCCGGACAGATAAATACTGCCCACTTAGAGAAGTTGCTGTCTGAGGGGTCCAGTCAAGACTTCCAAGTCTTGAGCATCAAAGCCATTTGCTGGGAATGAGCAAGAAGGAGCATCCTCCCCTTCTGTCCACTGGAAGGTATTGAGCAGGCTGCCCTGGCCTTGCCAAGCTATAGACCATAGAAGAGCTCATCAGTGACAGCCTCAGCTCCCCCGCTCCCTCCCACCCAGGAACTCATGTAGATTGGAGGCTAAACTTGCCCAGCACAGCTGAGTTCAGAGCAGAACAAGCTGAACAGGACTTGGCCAGCAGCTGTGAGCCAGGGCTACTCCTAGAGCAGACTGTCTCATTGGACCCTTCAGCGGTGCCACTGGGCCAAGGCTTGGCCACCTCCATGTGGCCTTGAGGTCTCAGAAAAGTCCACTAGTGAGTCAGACATGGTAGTGCACCTCTGTAATCCTATCACTCTGGGAGGTGCAGGAAGGAAGATTGTGAGTTTAAGCCCAGCCCAACCAATTTACCAACTTGGCAAGATCCTGTCTCCAAATTAAAAATAGTCTGGGGAGGTAGCCCAAAGTGAAGGCTCTGGGTTTAGCCCCTAAGACCACAAGAAAGAAATAAAGAACAATCCACAAATATCACAGATGCTCTGGAGTCTCATCTAAAAAAACAAGGGACAGTACTCTTCTCTCTTCCCCTTCTGTCTAATGCCTGTCCCAGGAGCCACCATGACCTGGAGCATGGACCCTGAGAGTGCCAGGTGCCCCCTCTGCTCCAGGGAAGTGACCCTACCCTCCAGCCCCTCAGTACACGAAAAGAGATTTCCTAGTAGCAGGAGAGGTGGGAGGGGAGGAGGTGTTCTTGCCACACTGAGGCCACATGGATGTTGTGGTCTTCACCACATACGTCAGGTGGGGCTTCCGCCGTAGACGATAGAAGAAGAAATGCTGCAAGCCCAAGCTACACACAGATACATGCCAGTCATAGGGTGGGGTGAGCGTGAACTTGGGGAGACAGGGGCTATAATAAACTTCTTGGGTTCCCTGTGTTCAGCCAGTGGGAGACAGGCCCTTGGAGGGTGTGCAGTTTCCACTGCTGTACCCCATGATGTCACTGCAGGTGCTTTCTGCCTGACCAAAGCTTGTGTTCTCCAGGAACTGTGGTGACTATTGGTGGCAGTTCTGTGACTGTCAGAAGTCACAGGCGGCCTGGTGAAGCATCAGAAATGACTTCCTGTTCCCTTCCCCTGGTCTCTCCCACTGCCCAGCCCCCATGATATGGGACAGTGCTTGCCTGGGGAGAAGGAACTCAGCTGCAAATGAATACTTCACCCAAGTTTTAAACCCATGGAAGAAGGGAGGATCATATATATTTGATCTAAGGTTCAGAATGATTTCCATCAAGTATTTCTTGTTCCCAAATGACCTACAATGAAGCCCTAGAGTTGCAAATTCCTGGAAGATCACTGAGACATTATGTGGCATTAGTGTTCAGTGCTGGGAAAGCTGAGGTGTCAATAGGCCTGGGCTTGAATCCCAGTCCTACCACTTGCAGGTTTATTACCTTGGACCAGTCATTAACCTTTGATTGCCAGTGGCCTATAGTGGCTGTTTCTGCTTATTATCCCCTCCTCTCTTGAACTTTTTCCAGTCAGGCTTTCATCACACTGTCATCAAAACCACTCTTGTTAAGGGACCAGCAGCCCCATCATTGCCCTACCCACGGTCAATGCCATCTTCCACGATCATCATCAGTATTTGGCTTAGATGATCATGCCTGCCTCCTGTGTGTCTCCTCTCTCATCCTGCGTCTCTCCTCATACCCTGCCCTCTATGTCTTGGGTTGGTTCAGGTGCTCAGTAAGGAGGCCCCAGGCCAAAGCCATGGGTCCCTTCTTTTCTATCTTGTCTTACTCCCATGGCCATGATACCCCTGCCCTTGGCTCCAAATAGTATCCACACACCAGCAACTCCTGCACTGATGCTCCAGCAAGGCCTTCTCCTTTCCCAGTCCATATTCAGTATCTCTCTGTGGATGTTGCCCCGGCATCTCCAGCATAGCTCCTCCCACAGGCTCGTCATCTCCAAGCAGGCTAAGTCAAAATGTGAGGCAGGTGAAATCCTTCCAGTGCCCAGAAAATGCCTGTGTTTTCCCCACCACAAAGTAAAATCTGAAGTCTTTGAGTCCCTACTAGTGTGTGTCTAGCTGTCACTGGACCTCGATTCCTACCGCTCTCCTTGCTTATCCAGCAGAGGCCTCACAGTCTGTGCCATGTCCCCTTGAATACACTACACATGCCATAGCCTGAGGCTTTTGGTGCTTGATGATCCCCCTGCCAGGAGTAGGTAGCCACACAGATACCCACTTGGCTGATCTCTCCAGACTCGTGCATTAGCTTATCAGATCCTTCTGTATAGAATAGGAATCTTCCCATTTTCCCTGGCTTTCTCTTTTTCAAAACACTTATTGTAAGATGCATGAATTTACTGTCCTTCATCTTTTGTTAAATATAAACTACAAGAGGCAAAGAATTTGATGAGTTTCATTGACCTCTATAATCCCCAAGACTGGAACACTATCTGGTATATGAAAGATGTTCAATTAATATTTGTTTAAAGGATGAATGACTCTACTTTGGTTTGAACTACAGCTTCCAAATGACCAGCCAAGTTCTTGATGGAATTTTGCCTACTCAGAGCCAGTGAGTCTTCCACACTACAAAAGTAAGAAGTGGGAATGTGGTGGTTGGCGAAGTTTATTTTCCATATGGCAGCTTTGGCATGCCAGGATTTCAGCACTAGCTCGAAGCTGACCTGAGGAGATCTGGTAGGCTGGACTTTGCCTGAAATTCCAGTGATTCCTAAGATCTCCTACAGGTTGTGTGTTGGAAGACCATCCCTTTTAAAAGTCTTTAATCCAGACTGCCTGTTCTGCTGACATTCTCAGATGCATTATTTAAAGTTATTTCCAGGGGTGAGTGGGTGGGAAGTGGAAGCTACATTTGTAACTTAGTGGTTTCAAAATCCGTTCCAGGATCGCTTTCCTTTTCACCCCAGTCTGTTTGCTTACTTTAAACCCTTCTTTTGTAGGTCGCCTAACATAACCTCTCAGATTCAGTAGCTCCCTGGCAGTTCTCTAAGTGCATTTAACTGCTGCTGAGTGAAGTTGTAGAAAAGTGCTCCTTCCTTTTTAGGGGATGTTTCTTAGTTTTCTTTTCCTTGGAGTTTTAAAGAATGATATTCATAGATTATACTGTTTATTGGATGACCAACTGCACAGACTTTTCATTCTTGGGAGAATGCTCTTTTCTTCAGCACAAAGCATTAGTCATACTTTTAAAGAGTAAAAAATGCTATGCAGGGAAGGTAGTGACTAGCAGAAGCCCATCGTCAGTTCTGGCCCCATCCGATACAGAGCTTAGAATGCCTGCTCTCACTTCCTGGCCTTGCAGGACACTCACTCCAGCGTTTTGCATTTCATCATGATTGCTAGGTGTCCTTGTGGCTCTCTGCTGCACAGTGGGATTTCTAGGCCTGGCCTCCCATACTTATCCTTTCCGAGGAGTCCATTCCTAACTTGACACCTTGCTTCGCCAGGTTGAGATGAAGGGAAATGATAGTGTGTCTCTTGCTTTGCAACAGTGCTCTCTCCCCAGTGTGCGGTGGCAGGAGGAACCCTGTGTGCACCCACATTCACGGGCATCTACGCTCCAAACTGGTAGCGAAATGGGCAGCTTCTCACCATCTGTCGTGAAGTCACACCCCTTACAAATTCTCCACGTGTAAGCCAGGCAGTGGTAACACTCAGGTTTAGTATTTTTGTCACTATGTAATTATAATTATGCCATCTTTTCATATCACTTTAGAACTATGGCTATACCACAGTGGCACATACCTATTATCCTAGCATTTGGTAGGCTGAGGCAGGAGGACAGGTGCAAAGCCAGCCTGGGTTACATAGCAAGA
>NW_004524656.1:2193310-2208471 GCF_000260255.1 Octodon degus | reverse complement strand
TTTGGAAATGTCTAGGAAATTTCTACAAATACAATCCCTGAACTCATCCTCTAGAGATCATAATTCTATAAGTTTAAGAAGTATACAAAAATCTATAATTAAAAAAGAAGCGAGGCATGGTGGCACATGCCTATAACCCCAACAAAGGAGGCAGAAGGAGGATCGTTGCAAGTTTGAGACCAGCCTAGGCTACAAAGTGAGCTCAAGCCCAGCCTGAACTGCACAGCAAGACCCTGTCTCAAAAAGACAATAAGTAAATTAATTAATTAATTAATTAATTCTTGTTATTTGTGACAATTAACCAGCCATTGCAACCCCCTTTTTAAATTATAAAGCCCTTTGTCCCTAAAGCTTTATTTCTTCCTTGCATAAGGAAGCTATTAATTTCCTTTGTCAGGGTGACTCACATACCGGTGAATAACTTAGTCTCTTAAGTTAGGGAACAGCAAAGCCACAGCCAGCGTTTAGCCTTTGTCTCTAACCCTGGGTCTTGTCCACCGCAGTCCCCTGGAGAATCATTCTCCCATCTCTCAGTATCGTGTTGTGCTGATTCTTTCTCATATCCTGATTGCTCGCCAGCAAAAGGCCACAGGCAGACTCTCCTTTCCTGAGAGCATCTCTGAGCAGGTTTGGAGCAGCCAGTGGTGAGCCAGCCTCCGGGGAAGCATTTCAAACTGCCCATTTGTGTTAGCTATCTGGACCATCAGGCAATAATGAGAGACAGGCTCAGCCTCACCCTGGAGGAGGTGCAGGGCTCAGCGGCTCCGCCATCACTGGTGGGCCAGGGCAGGGACTGCAGACCAGGCTGTGTCCCCAAACATGCTGCAGCCCAGTTCCGAAAAAGCGCTCTGAAGAGGAGAGAGCAGAAGCCCCTGCCTCGGGCATGGAGACGCGGTGGTGCATCCTCCCTCTTTCCATATGTGCTGCGTTTTGGAGCTGGATCACCAGGAAACCTCAACGTCTCAAGTTTCAGTGTAACAGGAAGGATGTCGGGTGGCCTCAGGGGTGCCTCTGGGAAACAGAGCGGATTTTCTGGGGCTTCTGGATGACTTGTTCTACGCAGTCCGTGCAGTGCCATGGAGAACTGAGGGGCCTTTTGAGAGTGGGTGGGGGTGGGGGATCCCAGATTATCAGTGTGGCTGTGGTGTGGGGATTTTAGATGCTGGTACTTGGAGGACCTTGGTCTTAGCGAAGGGAGTTTGATTTTTAGTTATTTTCTTTATTTATAGATATTGTTACTTTACTACACAGTGTTTCAAAGCCTGGACTCTAGAGGCAGACTACCTGGATTTAAAGACTAGCTGTGCTACTTAATAGCTTTGGGATTTATGTCACTGTCCAAGCTGTAAGGGGCACCTACTACCTAGTGAATTGGCAAGGTAGTAGTGGATGAACTACGGGTGGAGCACAGAGAGCAGGGCACAAGGTACGGCCTAGGTGCTAATGGTCACTGGCACTCAGCAGGCACCAGTGCTGGCTCCACACTGCCGGGCATAGGGGCAGCAAGCAGAACTTCTGTCACCTGGGGCACAGCAGGAAGCAGAGCATTGCCTTGCAAAGCTGGGAACCCCTGTGACGGAGGAGCACGGAGAGTGACAGAGCACAGACAGCAGGCTGGCCGCATGTCACAGAGGGCCAGGGCCAGCCTGAGCCGGCTTCCTCATGGCGATAGTGCCATTGGGTCTTACGGTGTCAATAGGAAAGCACCAGATAGAGGGACAGACACGCCAGGGAGAGGCCACAGCAACCCAGGACCACACAGGCATGGCCACTGTCTTGTGCAGGATGTGACGTGAAGAGGGGTAGACACTTGCGATGCTTTTGTTTATTTGTTTGCTTGAAGGACTGGGGATTTAACCCAGGGCTTTTGCATGGAGATGCATCCTCATTCCTTTTTAAATTATTTTTTATTTTGAGAGCATCTCACTAAGCCACTAAGCTGCCCAGATTGCACTCACACTTGCAGTCTTCTTGCCTCCTCTTCCAGTAGCTCTAGGATTATTTTGTACCACCACACTTAGCTCAAGCTTAATACAGAGTTGCTCTGGTTGCTCTCAGAAGCATAGCTCGGGGCCGGGGAGATGGCTCGGTGGAGTAAGCGCTTCCCTGGCAAGCGCAAGGGCCTGAGTTTAATCCCTGGTTCCGCAAAAAAAAAAAAAAAAAAAAAAAAAAACATAGCTCAACAAAAGAGAAAAGGAAACAGTTGAAGCTGGTAATTGGAGTCTGTCACCCTCCTTACACATGATTGTATGCAAATGGTCATCCACCACTGCCAAGGTAACCAGACACCAGTTTTGGCAAGAGGTGAGAATTCAGAGAACTTGGTGCCAGTCTTGCCCATGGAATTTGGGGTGAATGTGAGCACTCCCTCAAGAGAGTGGGCCCGCCGTTCTAGAGGTGGGAGAGTAATTGAATGCTGCCTCTCGACGCCTCACCTCTAGGTAGTGCAGGAGCCGCTACACTCCATTTTTGAAATGGAGCCTTCTTAGAAGCAAGAGTGGGGATCAAAAAATATTTTTGCACTTAACTCAATGACTCAGTAGGTTACATTCTTTTTTTTTTTTTTTTTTTTTTTGCGGAACCAGGGATTGAACTCAGACCCTTGCACTTGTCAGGCAAGCGCTTATTCTACTGAGCCATCTCCCTGGCCCCATTAGGTTACGTTCTTAAGGGCAAATCCCCACACTGATAGACAGAAGTTCCCTCCTAGCCCTATGTTCATCCACTCCACTCTTGTGGCCAACCCTGCCACAAGAAACCACTACTGCTGGCTTCTTGGGTATACATCCAGCATTCCTTTGTGCAAATATGGATTCTTAACTACAACTCCTTGTCAAAGTGTAGGCATTTTGGGACTGTGTATCCAGTGTGCTAACAACCCCTTTGATAAATGAAAGTTATACTCCTAAGGGATTTCTAACTATATAGTCCAGTGATTACTAGTAGGGTGAAACAAAGGAAAGCGGAACCTCTGCCATGATTTGTCTCCTGCTCTGTCACAGAGGGACAATATTCTACCTTCCTTGATGTTCACGTGAGAAGAATGGTTAGCTGTACATTCATGCAGTGATTCAAGCTTCTGGCAGAAGGGATCTTTCAGAGTGGCGCCGAGTTGACGATTTCCTAGCCAGATATCCTCCTCTTGTTCACTGGTAGTGGGACTTATTTTTAAAAGAAGAATTTAGATTGCTAATTGTTAACAAGTTGTTGGGTTATTTTCCTCCCCTCCAGCTCTTCCTCTGCAGTCTTCTGAGCTTTAATTGTCCACTGCTGGGGCCATGTGGGTCTCATTTCAAGCTACATCCTGCTGGCAACTCCTGCTGCACACATGTGTCTGCTGGTAGCGCTTCCCCTGATATCTGGGCACAACTATTTATTTATTTATTCCGCCACATGTGCAGAGCCCCACAGAAGCTTCCGACTCCAGTCTGCAGCAGCGAGCTAGTGCTGGCTGTAGTTAGCGAGCACTGCAGACTCCTCCGATCCTGAAGACATCGTGTCTTTGCTTACTGTGGAGAATTTGCTGCATGCTCCAAGGGTCACTGGAAAGGTTCAGAGGAAGGAAGGAAGTTGTGCCTGAAACCGGAGGGGTAGACCTGATAATCTCCAAGATTCCGTCAGTTCTAAAATTACACTGTGGTAACGTCTTCTTCAGGGACTGCCTGACCCAAGGAAGGGATTATTATGTACAGTAACCCATTAGCACCACAGGATCCCAGTAAGCCATTGTGGACCAGAAGCTCTATGTGGCTTCCAGATGCATGATTGGGAGGAAAAGGCAGGGATGCTGTTGTTCTGCAGATCACAGAATGTGGTTGGTGTTTTGGGAGGGGTTTGAGTTCTGTTTTATTGAAAAGCTTCCTGGAAGTCTTCTCTTGAGGCGGTGTGTTTATCTTTGTCTCTAGCTAGTGCAAAAGGCCATTTTCAGATGCAGGCTTGGCAGTGAAGAGCTTTATTCTGGCGCAGAATTCAAAGCCTGACTGGTTCTTGTGGACTCAAATCCTTAACCCACCTCAGGGCCGAAAGAGGCTCTGAATGGTCATGCTGACCTCCCTGCAGCTTCACCCTATGTTGCAGTAGATCTGTGTAGTTGTCCTAGCGGTATATGTGCTTCACACTCAGCAGGATGTAGGATAAAGGGGTTAACCAAGGACCAGAACATGTAGCAGTCTGCATCCCTCCCGTGAGCTTGCTCCAAGGAACATGAACCTTGGGAAGGATTCTGAGAACCAGTTAGAAGATGCTCAGGTACACCCCCTTGTGAATTGGTACAGACATCTTTTAGACACCCTCCTCCACCCCCAGGACCAACTTTTTATAATGTTGCTTTCTTTGTTTTGTTTTTTTTTTTAATTTTTAATGTACAGGGTCTCACTATGCAGCTCGGACTCATAGTGATCCTATTTTCAACCTCCCCAGCTCTGGGATTACAGGCATGCGTCACCACTCCTGGTCTCAGTGGCTGGCTCAGTGTGCCCTACCTACAGTGGTGCTCTGGAGCAGTTGGAGAGATCAGGAGTCAGGCATGGCTGTCTCCAGGATTCACACTGAGGAACAGGAAAGCCATGGATTGCAACTGCTAGGGCCATGTCTTCATCTGAGCTTTTGAGATCCCTCAACACTTGTCTTACTTTAGAGAACTTTCCATTTGCACTGAGCAACTCCCTACTTAAGAGCCTTTCCTGGGATATTCTGTGACCTCAAGGCTAGCCCCGTGTCTGGCTCCTGGTTAATGGTGTGGTTGTTAGATTGGAAACTTATCCAGCAACATGTGTAAGAACTTATTATATGCTTCATACTGTGATGGGATCTGGTGGTTCCAAAATAAAAGAAAGCCTCCCTCCATAAGTAATTTTTAAAGAAAGGGTGGTATCTGTGGACTCCCAATGCTTGTCAAAAGCTATCTGGTGGCTTCCAAGCTCAGGATCATGATTGCCAGAGCTGGGAGGTCTTAGGGATTGGTGAGTCCATCCCTCTCGCTGCAGACATGAGCAATGTGGCTGGTGAGAGATTTGCTTAAGGCCAATCCATCAAAAAAGGACAGAGAGCACTCAGTCCTCAGTGCCTGCTCACGCTCTTTGTGTCACCCCATGCTGCTCATGTTTGGCCTTGAAGTGGAAAGATCAAACCATGAAAGGTAGAGGCAATCCTAAGAAGACCAGGAACCACTTTCATGGCAGGTCTACTGTGGCTCAGTGACCTGATTCCTGGAGCGTGGCTCCTGGACTTGTAGCGCGGAATGAGCTACTCATAGCTGCAGGAGCCCAGTGGTCTACACCTCCCCCTGGGGCTTCCTTTGGGAGAGACTGAGCTTCCAGAGGCTGAAGCTTCCTGACCTGCAGCTCTGTTTCATCTAAGATGAGGTGCGTAGGATGCCTTGGTCCTCTAGCCTTGCACGAGGCCTTTCCATCCTGCTCAGGTAAGACCATTCTTTGTTTGACCCTCATTCAGACTAAGTGGTAGGATTTTTTTTTTTTTAAGTTCATTAAGTTAATTAATTAATTAACTTATCTTTTTGAGACAGGGTTTTATCAGGCAGCTCAAGCTGGCCTTGAACTCACTTTGTAAGCCAGGCTGGCCTCAAACTCACAACAATCCTTTCTGCCCCAGCCTTCGGGGTGCTGGGATCACAGGCGAGCACCACCCTACCAGGCCAAAACACTCTGTCTTAAAAAGAAAGAGAAAAGTGAAGTCTCTACTGTGGACTAAATCTGATGATACTAAGGAGTGATTATGTTAGAAAATAGACATTATCAGCTGATGTCTAGGTTGTTTTTCAGGTTTTCTAGAAAAAAAAATCATTTTGAGTATTTGGGGGTAGGATGGTGGAAGTTTGCTTAAAATATTGCTGAGAAAAAGTTGAAGACTGTGTAAGCAATTTGATAAAATATTCATTGAAATTGTTGCTGCTGAGTGGTGGGTAAAAGAATTTATTGTTCTGTACTTATTTTTATATATGCTTAGAAAAGTCCAGAACAAAATGTTGAAAAGATAGGGCCTACATATCTCTCCTTGTCCTCCACAGATGAAAAACCCAGTCAGTGGGGAGGGTGGGCTGCTGCAGCTGACGGGAGGATCTTGCAGCTGAGGCCCTGCTGTAAGTGGCTGCAGTCGGTCATCATGGAGGACAGGCAGGAAGTCTGGAAGGCTTCATGTGAGCATGTATGTCCCGGGGCCTGGGTGATGTCACCCTGCATCCCACCACCACCACAGGTCAGCAGTAGCCAGCTTCTCTGCAGCCAGATGAACTGAACGCCATCCGTGCTGTTTTCCATGCACATCGCTGTGTTGCAGGCCAATCTCCAGATTCTCCCAGACATGCCCGCCCTAAGCCAAATGCCCAGTGTCGATGATACCCAGCTATTGCCCACACTGTGCCATGGCACATCAGAGCCCATCTCATCGTGATACAAATGTCACAATGCACCCTCGGTCTAGGCGTGTGTCCCTACAGCCTCCCCCTCCTTTGTGGTGAACTTATCACTCCATCTCCCCCTAGCTGTTCTGCAGGAGACCACAGCCAGCCCTGGCCTGTACAGTAGAGGAAGTTTACTGTGGCCAGCTCCTAATTCATTTCATTCTTGTTCTCACACTCACCTATGAAGTGCTGGTGCCCAGCCCTGCCCTTGACTTTCTGTTCTTCTTATAGTCCCAACCTTTAGTACATACTGAAGAGTCTTAGTTAATTTTGTTTTTCAGGGAGGGTTTTGCTAAGCTGCTCAGCCTGACTTTGAACTCCCAGGCTCAGGCAATCCTTTTGCCTTAGCTTCCCAAGTGGCTGGGACTACAGCCATGTGCCCTCCGGCCTGGCTCAATAAAGAGTCCATAGCTCCAAGGATACATGTCTCTCTGGAGCCTGTTTCCACCTACTACTGCTACTACTAACATGTAACACACACACACACACACACACACACACACCCCAAACACAAACACATACACACCATGCTGTGGACATTAGAAACTCAAATAGCTAGGAATCTGCTTCCCCAAACAATAAGCCCACCCAGAGAATGACCAAGGAGCAGCCACTGTGGGGGTGTGGATAGACTTGGGACATGCCCCTAGAGTGTCCACATACATAGTGAGGCCCCGCCTGCCACCCAGAGGAACCTGGGGAGCACATAAAGCAGACAAGCAGGCCACCAGTGGAGAGGTACATAAAGCAGACAAGCAGGCCACCAGTGGAGAGGTCAGGGACCAAAAGCTGCTGGTTCTCCCTGCTGCTGCCGCTGCCACTGCTGGCACTGGATGCCAAAGAGGCTGAGCATTCTTACCGAGCCATTATGAGAGTGGGAGGCGAAGACGTATTTTATTCACTAGGTGGTTTAGTGGATGACTGCCTTCAAACACTTAGATATAGGGCAGCGGTGGCGAACCTGCCTCTGTGCTGTAGTAGGCTGTTCGTATCACTGAAAGCTCTAAAAGGTTTGTTGTCACTGATATGGGGTGCGTGGATCTCCCCGCACACTCTTGCTCAGGCCCTATACATTTCAGGGATTCTGTTTTCTGCTTAAGACTTACAAATTTTGCCCTCAGGGAGACTTCATCTCTCCTTAAGAAAGGCTGTGTTCTCCCGTGATATTTCCTGCAGCTTGTAAAATACAACTTGTAAAGCCCTGCTGTGGCACCATTGGTTTCCTGAGTTTGCGGTGGAGGTGAAGTCATGGTTTGTCTTTCCATCTTCTGAGTGAGCCCGAGGACAAGCGAACAAGCTCATGTAAACTGGCATCCTGTGAGGGGCACACGTGTAGCGATAGCTTCACCATGACAGGATTCCTCTGGCACTTCCTGTGCTTAGCGGAAGGCACTTGGCAGACGCGCAGACTCTGTTCAGCAGGTATCAGCTGTTCAGAGCTGCAAAGTTAGACTGTTTTTCTAGTATGAATTGTTTTTTAAAGTTGAAATTTTTTTTTTACGTATATTTTCACAAAGTGACACTTCCTGTTCAAATAGTGACAGAATCCCGCCTTCTCTTCCTTTTTCCAGTGAAATGTTTTTAATCTCTCAGTGAGAGATACTGAAATTCCTGCTTGGGGTTGGCACACACCTAATAACCCCAACACTCTGGGAGGCTGAGGTAGGAGAGCTGTAGGCTCACCCTGAGCAATGTATCCACTTAGTCAGACCCTGTCTCACAATTTAAAATTTAATAAAAAGTACTGAGAATGTAGCTCAGTGCAAAGGCCCTAGGTTCAGTTCCCAGTACTAACAAAAAGGAAAGAAAAATTCCTGTGTTATTACAGTTCATTCATCAGCATGCACAAACAATAATCAGACAGAAAGGCTTTGAAAGCCTTTTCAAGTCTGAGAGTAAAGGCCTGCTACCTTGGGCCTTGTGACCCTGGTTATGTGACTGGGTTTCCTCTCTTTAAAGACCCAAAGCTCTTGTGACAAACAAGACATGCAGGAAAAGTACAGATAGATACAGGGAGTGAAGTGTCCTTCTTTGCTCCCGAGACCAATCTTACAGCTTCCCGCTCCCTCCATCTCAAGCCCCAATTAAATTTTAATTCAAAGCATCACCAATGCTAAGTGCTCTCTCTAAGCTCCATTATTCCTGGAGCTCTCCCTGGTGCCTGGTTTAATAAATGCTTCGGGGAAGGATGTCAAGCAGGGGCTGGATGAGGGTATTGACTATGAGAAGGCAGGAGAACCCTTAACATCAACAAGGATGTCAGCGATAAGTCACTAGAAACAAACCCCAGCCGTCCAGTTTGCTTGTTTATGTGGTTGAGGTACCTTGCACCCGAGCTCGGCCTGCATCCAGCTTCTCCATTGGCAAGTCCTGCTGCGCAACATGTTTGTTTGATTTCTTAATGGATGCTGACAGACAAAACCTACTTCCCACAATCCTCCTCCATTCCGAACTGCATTCATCCATCCATTAATTTCGCAAATATGGGTTGAGTAGCCCTGGAGTTCCTGCCTTCCAGGCACTCAAGGATGTTTCAACAGATTATTATAATAATGACTAGACTGTGATAATGGGATTATAAATAGGACTGTGAATTCCAAAGTGGTATCTTACTGCCTAGGGGAATTGGATAAGCTATCTTAGAGGAGGTAACATTTGATAAGGAACTTGATTGAATCACAGGAGAAAGGGACAGCTGAATTGGGCAGCTGAGATATAATATCTTTCTTAAGATTTGTACTTCAGAAGCTTTGGGAAAAGGGCTGGAGGCCCAGCAGTCAATGAGGACCTTTGTCAACAGATACAGAGAAGAGAGAAAATTGCAAAGAGTTGATCATGGCTGGGCCAAAGGAAGGCAATTTTCCTGGTAGGTGGGGGTTACAAAGAGAAAGAAAAAGGTTCCCTGTGGCTTTCCCACTGTGTTCTAATCCCAACTTTCTGTCTTGGCAATTATCGCAGATTTTCTAGTCACTGATGGCTTCCAGTGTACCACCAGGCTGGGCCCAAGATGTCCAGCGAGGCCTGTGGGGCCGCTCACTGGCGCACTGTTCATCTGGCTCAGTGCAGCCTGCGGGTGAGGCAGCCGGCTCACACTGACAGCTCCCTGCAGCCACAGCCCTGATTCACCCCTTGAAATAACTCCTCATCACTGAATGAGTATTTTAAGATGCAGTTTTCATCAAGAAGCTTCCGGGAAAGCAGCTCCAGTACGGGGAATAATCACTCCCCTCTCTCATCAGACGCGCTTGTCTTGCAGAATTAGAATGGGCTCAAGTCTCACTCTTTTAGCCCTGTCATAAACAAACAAACGATGATGACGACAATAACAAAAAAATTTTGGAGATAAATGATCTTCCTTTTACCCTCTGTCCCTTCTGGGTCAGCACTTCCGTTTATGGCTTCCCTTTTCCCACTTTTTTTTTCTAGCTTCCTGTTTTCTAGCAAACGTTATCTAAACTCATTTTGTCTTAAGCCATTCAGGATTGAACTTTTACCCTTTTTAGGAAGGCCAATTATTTTTTTTCTGTGCCTTTTTATTCACTGCACATATGAAGGTCACAGTTATTTCAAATGTTTTGACAATCATCAGTTATTTGCACTTAAGAGGCTGGACAGAGAATTAGAGCAGCATTCATTACCAGCCAAGTGAAACTTAGAGCAATCGCATGGATAGTAGACAGGCGCATACATCTTCATTTCTTTATTTGCCCTTGGACTGTACTTAAAAATCTTATTTTTAGCACACTGAACTGCTTCATTTGTAGTCACTTTGCATATGATAAACGCACAACAGAAGTAACAGTGGATAACTCGGCAACATGTGGATAACAGAAAAATCAGTGTAGCATGGCTCTTCTTTAACAAGAACAACTTGTCACAAGGAGACAGGCTAAGTGTACAGTCTGCTAGTAGTTAAGGAAGGAAATGAAAAGTTACATGGAAGACCTGAGCCACCAGCATGACTCATACAGACTTGGGCTTCATTGCTGTAGTTATTCAACATTTATTGAGGGGCTAAGATGTGGTAAATGCCAGAGGTAATGCAAAGGACATTGCCCTGTCTCCTCTGAAACCAGTAAAAGAAAATAAACTCTATAAACAACCAAACATATCTGAGAGTCTCTGGTTGGAGTGAAACATATTTGTTATTGATACTGAAAAGTACAGACAAGAAGGGAAATGACTCAGGAAGGGAAGGTCTAGGATTGTGGAATATAGGAGAATTAGGGAGAAATGATGGGGTTGAGCCCACAACAATGATTTGGGTGCCATCATGGAGCATATTGGATTGTTAGCCCGTAGGTCACAGGAAGTCCTTAACGATTCAGTAGATGTAATGTGGTTAATTTTAGTTCAAGAATAATAACTGATAGCGAGCGATACGGAGTAGTATGTGAGAGAGGAGGAAAGATAGGAACCAGAACAGAGCTGCCAGATGAAGGCATTGTGGTCCAAGGCCGCAAGGCGCATGTGGAGCAATGGAGATGGGGTTTCATTCTCTGTTGCCAGTGCTCAGTACCTTGGAGAGGAATGGCATGAGGTTGGCGGAGAGGTCAAGAATGCTGTCTAACTTCTGGTTATTTCCACATTGTGGCCATCAGATAAAAACTTGTACTGCAGAGGCTCAGCATTTCTGCTTATCTCCATAAGCAGTGAGTGACTCATCCCTAGCAATTTTTCAGGATACAATCTCATTCTATAATCCAGTGCTCTTAGGTCAAAAGTCTCGGAGTGTACAAGATTTGAGCTCTTTCCTCTTTAAATTAATAAAGCACCACTGGCATGATCCTAAGAGATAAAGCATGTACAGTGAAGACCTGATCTTTCATGCTCATGACAAGAAAAGCAGATAAATACTAAGTACCCAGGCAGAATGAAAACCCAACGGTCACAGACTATGGAAAGGACAGGGAGAACCCAGGGAGGTTTCACAGTGGAGGCAGCGCTTGAGTGAGGCTGTGTCGTTCCAGTGCCCCATTCTGTTCTTGGCACTGAAAATAACAGGCTCATTGATACATACAATGAGGATGAAGATAAATGTTTAATGAGTAATTAATTATAAGCATAGTGGATGCTGGGGGAAGATACACGTGGGTATGCTGAGACAGCCTAACTGGGAAATCAGCATGAAGACTAAGAACACAGGCTAGTGGATTTCAGCTGAGATGGGAAAAGTGGGTAGAGATATTGGCAGAGGGGAGGTGTTCCTAAAGAGAAAGCTGCATGTTCACTTGTAAGGAAAGCTGGCATGTTCAAGACAGGGAAAGAAAACGAATGCAGCGGAAGGATGCAGAGAAGTGGGATGGATATGGAAATCCAGGGAAGAGCCAGAAATTAGCTGGTCCCAGCATCTTAGCTGTGTTACCGTTAGGAGCTTTATTCTGAGGGAAACGGGGGGGGGGGGTTCTTCTGTGTTTGAAACAGAGACAGGGGTGGTGATTGCATTCCTGGGGAACACACTGGAAAGAGCAAAACTGGAAGCCGGGGCTCTGTTAGGAAACCTGGTGGCCACCAGTGAGAGGTGACCATGGGTTAGCACAGAGGAAACAGAACCATGTCAGAGAAATGGCAGGTGCAGCACGGACAGGAAGTACTAGATGATCAGATGCAAGAGACAACCTCTGGTTTGAGGTACGGGATGGATGGCATGCCATTAACCAGAGAAGCAGGAGAGGGGGAACTTAGGAGGGAAAAAGGATGCGCTTAGGCTTTGTACCATGAGGTAGAGTGCAAGCGGAACATTTAGGTGGAGATGTCCAGTAGGGCGTGAGTAGTGGAAACCTAGTGGCTGAGAGAAAGAAACTCCATGGGCCCGAAATATGAAGACATCATTGGGGCAGGACTGAGGGCTCCTACAGAGAACAGAGTGTGAAGAGAAAGATGGGGCAGGTGCCTGGGAATGCCAGCGATGACAGGGCCAAGGGAGAAGGGGGCGGCACAGAGGGAAGCTGAGGAGGGAGAACTGGAGCAGAAGAAAATCCGAAAACATACAAAGTCAAGGCAGAGTGGAGAGCAAAGGGCCATCTGTACAGAGAGCTGCTGAGAGGCTAGGAGAGCGTTTAATGACACTCTGCTCCTCAGATAGAGGAGTGGTCTGACTTCGCACCGCGATTTACTCGGTGACCTTAGGCTATTTATTGTTTTACACTGAGCCATAGCTATAAGTTGGGATCTTACAATATTTAGATCAGCATCTAAACACTCAGTAAATATTAATCATTATTATCCAGTGACTATTAGAGAGGGAGTTTAGGGCAAGTAGTGTCAGTGAAGTGTTGAACTGGAGTGATTTAGCCAGAGGGAGCTTGAGACTGAGGATGTGGGAGTGATTAAACGGAAAAATTCTCAGGAAGGAAGACAGTAGATACAGCAGAGCACTTTCAATAGGAATAAAGTAAAATATAACCACAGGGCAGGCAGGGGCCAGGGAGCTTTAGGTGTGGGCTTAGGCCAAATGAGCAGGGCCACAGGCAAGTGTATGGGTGTGGAAGAGGCAGGAGGACCTAAGGTGGCAGCTGCACCCTCAAGAATGTTCCCTTAAGTTGGGCGTGGTGCAGGCATACACTCTAGCAGGCTGACGTGCCAGGATCACCAATTCAAGCCCAGCCTGGGCAATTTAGCAAAATTGATAAATGAAAAGTAGAGCCAGACGTGGTGGTGCACACCTGTAATCCTACCACTCGTGGAACTGAGGCTGGAGGATCAGTGCAAGTTTGAGACTAGCCTGGGCTACAAAGTGAGCTCAAGCCCAGCCTGAACTGCACAGTGAGACTCTTGTCTCAAAAAGGCAAAAAAAAAAAAAAAAAAAAAAAAAAAAAAAAAAATTTAAATTAAAAAAAAACCAAAAAAAAAAAAAAAAACAAAACCCCAGAAGGACAGGGATGCAGCTCAGTGCAAAGGCCCTGGGTTCAATCCCCAGTAACACATTAACACACACATACACAAAGCCATTTGCAATCATGTAACTATCAAAATTCAGTTTCTCTATCATAAGGTGGGGGTGATAATATTTGTCTCTGAGACTACATTATACATCAAGTACCTGTGATGAGCCACGGGGACTTTGGTCGGTACCCTTTCCATTCCCCCGCCTCACTGCTGCTCCCCTCTGATATTCAAGACATGTCAACTGGCTGCCTGACTTGTCTATACTCAAGGAACACAACGATCTGTCTTTCAAAAAGTCCTCCTGTAGCCGGGTGTGGTGGTGCACACCTGTAATCCCAGGATTTGGGAGGATGAGACTGGAGAGCAGTGAGTTTGACGCCAGCCCGAACTACATAGTAAGACCCTGTTTCAAAAAAACAGTCACTCATTGGGCCAGAGAGATAGCTCAGTAGAATAAGTTCCTGCTTGGCAGGTGTAAGGTCCTCAGTTCAATCCCCAGTATCGGAAAAAAGAAAAAAAAAAAAAATCACTCACCAAAAAATGTTTCCTTTCAAACATAGGGATAACTTTTCATCTCTGCTTACTCCTTGATTAGGCAAAGGACTCCGTGTGCCAAATTGACTTATCTCTGACCAGATAGCTCAGCAGACTGAAGAACCTCCTTAGGCAGACAATACATCTTCCCTGGAGAGGTGGCAGAAACCAGAAGCCATGGCCTGAAGTTCTCCTCTCACCCTGTCTGCCGTGATAGCTGATTCGATTAAATTCATTTCTGCCTCCCAAATCCTGGTGTCTGGAAAAGCGGTAACACGAGTGCTATTTCTGTAAAGCCACATGCTCCATACATTCTGACATTTGCACAGATGCCACTTGATTCCATTTTGTTTTATTCATTCAATAAATATTTATTGAGTGTCTGCTTGGTGCCCAGCATCTTGGTTGCAGAGGAATGGTACTCCGTTCTGTACTCAGAGTGTTCCCATATTTTGCAAGTCCTTAAAGACATCATTTTAGTACATTGCCGCTGGATTAGGTAGGAGCTACCTCTCGGCCTTAAAGTGGGTTGGGAGACCAGAAGGGAATTCAGTAGCTCTTTCATGTGAATGGAATCTCAACGTATGGAGTTTCCTGTACGAAGGTGGTGGGCTTGCCTCATGCAGTTCCTGATGAAAACAGGTGCCCAAGAGAGAAGCACTGGCCCGGATAGGGTGACTCGTTCACTGACCCTGGGTTAGGATGGGGGCAGTGCTTGATGAGTGCACGGCACAGTCTGCTCTTGGGACACCCCGTGCATGCCGCAATCTGCGGGGGCTCACGTCCCTTATGTCAAGTGGCAGTATTTGCAAAGAACGTACACCTATCCGTCTACATAGTAAAGTCATCTCTCGGTCATGTGTGATTCCTAATGGAATATAAAAGCTGCATAAATAGCTGCGATGCTTTAGGGACTAACGAGAAGAAAGCAGTCTGCAGGTGTTCTGTGTGGAGGCATTTTGTTTTCTGATGTTTTTCATCTGCATAGGGCTGAAAGGAAGACACGGAAGCCCTGGCTGCGGAGCGCCGACTGCCCCCACCACGTGCAGTGCTCAGTGCTTCGTGTCTTTGTTTCTAAAGCAGCTCAACAGGACTAGGCCACTTATGGCTCCCATTGTACACTGACTGAGCTTGCCTCGCATGCACTGACGAGCTAGGGGCTAGAGACATGTCCTTCCCTCCACAGTGCATGCTCGCCAGCCACCCGAGGGCTGCAGGTGTACATGTGGGTGGCACAGATCTGAGGGGAGGAGCAAGGTAATGGCAGGGAAATTGAGGCCAGCTTCAAAAGTAGAAGGTAAGGGCTGGCCAAATAGCTCAG
>NW_004524656.1:2174238-2192347 GCF_000260255.1 Octodon degus | reverse complement strand
GGTAAACCTTATTTTCCATTAAAAAAGTAAGGACTCCAAGTGCTACATACTACAGGGCTGCTGGGGCCCTAGAAGGCATTAACACCCTCCTGGGTGACAATGATCTGGGACCTTTCACGGTGGCTCCAGGCAGGAGTTGAGTGTCTAGAAGGTTTTGGGAAGCTGCAAATCTGGGCCCTGCTGTAGGGCGGAGGGCATAGGGGTGTTATATGGACCTCTAAATAATGTAAGAGAATTGTAACTCTCAACCCGCTTGGTGTACAAAGCACAGAGTTCATGTTCTCTAAAATAGAAGAATGAATTCTATGAACAGTGGAGGTTAGGGTAGGAAGAATTTGAGAAGAGAAAGAAAGCTCTCTCTAAGAGGGACAGAAGGGGTGCCCAGAAAGTGGTTTTCCCACTGACCTGGATTCTCAAGGGTGTTTTATTGAGCAAAGGCACAAGATGAGGGGGGACAAAAACTATAGTCAACTAATCAGATTACAAGCATAATCCCTTCAGTAATATTGAGCCAATGAGACATCACAAAGTTGATGTGAGGTGAGACAAAAGTATGGTGAACCAATAAGATTACAACAGGTATAGGTAATATTGATTAAATGGGGATCAAATGGAAAGCAAGTCATGTAGCATGGGAACACAGGACAGAAAATGACTTTTCAAAAAGGATGGGTTAGGGAGGTTTTGGTCCCCCACCCAAAGTGATGGATATGTTTTAAAACACCAATCCCTGCTATTCATCCCTAGGGAAACTTTGTAGTGTGGTCCTTCCTCTTTTTCTCGAAGCCTGGCCTTCAGTGAATGTATGGCTAGCCACAGCAGTCTTGTATGGCCCCTATCTGATAGTGTGCAATAATTATAACTAACTTAGCTGTCTACAGTACCTCCATCTTGGCAATGGGGAAGGTTGGTGAGGAGGCCTCACCCGATGACTGATCCCTGAATCCTGCTGGCCCTTGGATGACAGGCAGCTTGGGGCCCAGCAGCGACAAGAGCTTCAAGCACTCAGATGCTGGCCCAGCCTGGTGACCCCACACTCGACCTTCTCAGAGCTAGGCCTGCCTGGGCCCTAGGGCGTCCACCCCAGACTGCAGCACCCTCTGTTGCAGGCTGTCTTACCAATTTGATTTTGATCCTGAACTTAAAGGTATTTAACATTGCCTTAACAAAAAAAAAAAAAAAAAAAAACAAAAAAAAGCCTTAACAAAAAAAAAAAAAAAAAAAAAAAAAAAAAAAAAAAAAAAAAAAAGTAAGGGCTTTAACCTCCAACTAGCTTAGGGACCCGAGTTGTGATGTAATGCTGACTTTTGCCTGAATAAACACAGAATAAAATAGTACAGTTTCACGATCTGTTTTCTCTCAAAGAGCACACTGTACAATTTTTCACTTTGATTCTAGTACAACTATATCCGTGAAGTATTTTGGTAAAGACAAACCTAAATGAAAAAAACCATACAACTGCACAACAATAACACCCTTGTGTTGGGTGTGTACTAATAAACAGACATGGGGTGCATCTCGTAATTCAGCCCTGGGCACAGTTAAAGGTCTCATCGGCTGCATTTCAAAGTCCTCACTGCGAACTCCAAGGCAGTTCAGGGTGGTTTTCTAACCTCCCACGCCTCGGGACCTGCGGAAGTCTTGAAGGGGCAATGGATTATGAAGATGGAGATTCTTACTGGAAAGGCACACAGGCACAGCAAGGAGCTGGCCACGCCTCGCCTCATCTCCAGTCCTGTGAGGCCCCACAACCTCAAACTCTTTGCACTTGGGTGGCCAGGCTGGCCTCGGCCTCTCCTGGACAGGCAGCGCTGTTTCTCTCCTCCCTTGTCCCTCCCAGTGGTCCACTTCCAGGACCGTTTTGCTGACCAATGCAGGCAGCCCTGCGTATCCAACGGAAGCAGTCCAGCTACCCTGGCTGGCTCTTTCCCCTTTACTGCATCTCTCCCGGAAGCTGTGCCCCTCTACCTCACAGGAGTGGGGATTTAGTCTCAAACTCTCACCCTGGCTCCCCACAAAAACTGCAGCGACCCCCAGTCCTTCAGGCAACAGCCAGGGTGGACTCCAAGGTCATCCTGTCTGCTTCTTGCTGCAGGCGTTCTCATGAGACTCCTCGGCTAGTCTCTGCTTTGGGGAGTCTTCTGTCCTGGAAGGGTCTGTCTGAGAGACTTTTAAGGAAAGGGTGGGACTTGGAGAGAGGGGAAGCAAATGGAGCCAAGGAGAAGAGCTAGAAAGTCCCGAGGCCGACGACTTTCTGTTTAGGCCCGGAAGATGTCCAGGAAAGGAAATTCCAGGGTTTCCCCAGACGCCAGCCCCTCCCTTTTCCTGTGACCTGTGGTGTCCCGCTTTATGGTCTGGGCTGCTCCATGTGTGCTCCCAGGAAGGGAGAGGCCTGTGGGAGAGGCCGTGGGCAGGCAGGGGAGGTGCCCACCTCGCAGGAGGTCCAGTCTGGCCTCTGTCTTCTGTCCTCTCTTGTCTTCTTGCAGCCACAAAGAGGACAGCACTAGATCTCCTCAAGGCTGAGGACACCACCCCGCCACCCTCCAGAAACCCCTGGGGCAAGAGAAAAGCGCAGCTCGCGGAGCTAGAAAGCCAGAATTCTTTGCGAGAGTGTTGCTCAAGGAACAGACTGGGGATTTGGGGTTTTTGTTTTTGTTTGCTGTTTTGGTGGTACTGGGTATTAAGCAGAGAGGGGTTTCACTCTCAGCTAAGTGTTTAGTATCTATTTATCTTTTAGTGATCTTGCTGTGAACTTGTGACCCTCCTGCTTCAGCCTCTCCAGAGTGCTGGGATTACAGGGAGCACTACGATTATGTGGCTTCGGAAGGAGTTTTCAATCAGGGCAGAGGGAGGTGGAGGGTGACTCCCAGAACAGTCACCCACCCCTTGAAATGTCACCATGCCGTGCTTCCCCTCGGTCCCTGTCTGTAGGTTATAGAAATTAGTCCTCGACCACGTTGGGGAATTAAATTATGTAGAGAAGTCAACCCTCTTGAGCTCTAGCCAGATCCGATCTACTTAGCGTGGGAATGGTGTGCGCATGCGCATGTGCGTGGTGCGGTGAGCTAGGCACTGTGGGCTGCCGCTGGCGCTTCCCAGGCTGCGCTGGGTCCGACCTGCCAGCAGCTCTGTTCCTTCTCTCTGAAGCCCTCTGTCCTTTCTGTCCTCTTCCGTTCGTCTTGCTCTGGCCATGCTGACCTAGATATCTGGGCGTCTTAGGTACACACCGTGTTCTGAACCAGGCTGGGAAACACGGATTGTGCCAGGCTCAAAGGTAGAGCATTAGAGTATCACAGTCTGTCTCTGCAGCCCTTGAATAAGTAACAAGCTCTTCGCTCTTTGCTTCCTCATCTGTAAAATGGGTTCATGAGCCTCACAGTCGTGTCTCAAGTATCAAAGGAGAGGCTTGTGATGGAGAAACTTAGTGAAACACAGATTTGACCACTAGAAAGCAGGATCCGTGGTTTCCTTTGTTGTGGCGTACGGGTGGGACAGAGCTGGAGACAGAGAAAAAGAGCAGTCAATCCTGGAGGGCTCGTGGAAGAGCAGTGGCCTATGGAGAGGGCGCCACAGTGGCGGACGGGAAGGCACAGGGCAGTGTCCCCTTCTTCCCCTTGGACAATCCCTGGCTGATCTGTGCTGCTGCAAAGGCCAGGCTGTCCAGAGCCTCCCAGCTGGGGCTCGTCCTCCATGGGACCCGGGCCCCGTCAGGGCCTCATGCAGCCCAGCTTCTCAGCCTGCAGAGGAGACGCAGCACAGCAAGGTGTCCCTTCGAGTCCCGCCTCTGCACCTGGCCCTTCTCAGTGGCGGCGGGAGATCACTGACACCCCTCTCCCCTCCCTGCTGCTTCCCTCCCAGGCTTCCTGTTTTGAAACCACCAATAGATGGAAAATGTGAGTGCTGCTGCCTCAGCGGCTCAGAGCGTGAGAGCACGGCAGCTCGCGCTCTGTGAGTGGCTGTGTGTGCCCAGGTGCGCCTGTGCATGTGAGTGTTGGTGAGTGTGATGGCATGCGTACACACGCGCATGAGCGTGTGTTGTTTGCATATGGCACGTGTTCATGCACGTGTGTGCCTGTGTGTGACCGAGCATGTGTTGTATGACTACAGAGTCGTAAGCTATGTGCATTGAAGTGTGTGCCTCATGTTGGCTCTGTGTGTGTCCTCGTGTGCGTGTGACTGCATGCGTTGTGTCGTACGTTTGAGCCTGCGTGTATGTCTATGTGTGGCTGCATTTTGTGACTGTGGTCATGTGTGTCTCTGTAAGAGTGCTTGTGAGTGTGTACTCCAGTGCATGTGGCTATGTTGTGTAATTGTGTGTGCTTATGCATTGTGTGTGTGACCACATGTGTCTGCATCGACCTGTGTGTCCCTGGGTCTGTGTGTGTAGCTGGTTGTGCTGCACAGCCCGGGAAAGGGCACCTGAGGCCAAAGGTTTGTCCCTGCAGGGCCACCAGCCTGGCTGGGAAGTCATCTGGAGGGGCTCCAGCCTCCTGGGGCCCTGGCTGCCTTGGCACCCACACGGGAGGACCTGGGGAAAGGGAGTCCACTTGCAGGGTAGATGCTGCTGCGGCCCTTTCTGTCGGCCCTCAGAGGCTCCCCTCTCAGCTTCAATTAAAGTCTTTGACTTCCAAGCTTTAAAACAGAGGTAGTTTCTCCAGAAAGGGCTTCCTGGGAACCAAACGGCAGTAGGACAGGCACGGAGCCCCCGGGTGCAGGCCAGCCGTGGGGCTGTGTGGCTGCTGCGTTGCTCTTCCCACATCGGCACGGCTTGCGGGCGGCAGGATCCAGAGCCTTCACTGAGCAGGTGTCTGTGGGGGCTCACCGCATGCCAGGGACTGTGAACCCATTGGGATTTGACAAGGATCACAAAAGAACCTTTGATCCCAGATAGTCTGCAGTGCACGGCGGGGGACAATCACAGTTCCACACAGACTGTAAAGTGTGTCAGTGCTGTTACAGTTGGATAAAAGAATGGATTTCTTTTCAAGCTCTTTCTGTAGATGTTTTGGTGAGGCTGGGTTTTTCTGGCGATCAGTAGGGAGAAAGTCACTATCGTAATACCTTTTCTTCATTTACAAGGGTAGTATTATGGGCTCACGAGCTTAAAAACAAAAATGTTCCCTTATTGAGAAAATCTAACGGTGAGCCTCCTCCACCCAGCCCCTCAGCCCCTCGCTTCGCTGCCTCTCAGGCCCTCACTGCCCCGCACAGTGCACGTGCTGTTCCTTCTCATGCCAGCCTGGGCGGCAGAATCCCACTCATCTGTCAGGGCCCAGCTCGAAGCCTCCACTTCTTGGTGATCCACACCCACAGCTGAAAGGCTTGGGTGTGTAGGGCACAGCCTCAGCCTCTTGGGTGCCGTGTTTGTTTTCTGCCTCGAAGGATCTCCTTGGAGACAAAGACTAATCAGGGCTTTGTGCTAAATTTTCCAGAGCCTGGCACAAGGCTTTGATCTTTGATCCTCAGCAATAGTGGCATGGATGGATGGAAGGATGGATGGATGGATGGATGGATGGGTGGATGGATGGATGAATGAATGGATAATAGAATGTCCCTTTGCTCACCTTTGTGCAATGAAAGATACACATAAAAGAAGTGGCAGCCCAGGGTGATAGGCACAGACTAAGATCTAGGGACCACATAAAGGATGAAGTTTTAACAAAGACTAATGATGCTGTGACACTTTTGCTTCTTTATAAATGATCTGGAAAAGGGAACTTCGGAGCAAAACCCTACATCTGTGGGTGACACAGTGCTCTTCTGACGGTGAAGTTCAACCCCAGTATGGTAGGTGGGGGAGGATTTCCTAAGATGGGAGTGGGCAGATAAGTGGAAGGCAGCTTCGGTGTGACGCAGAAGTTATCTGAGGGGTAAGATGGTGCCCATGGATATTGCACACCAGCAAGAAAGAGCAAGGACCTGGGAGCCACTGAGCATTCTCTGTGTCCTGGGCTTTGTGCTCAGCACTTGCTGTCCTCAGACGTCTGGGTGTCCGATGGTGGAGAATGCTTCCAACAGAGCAGGAAAAATGGAGGGTGAAGGAAATCACTGGGACATGGGCATGGACTCACACAAGGAAATGGCGAAGGGTCCCGGGACCTCAGCAGGAGGCTCCTCTGCTGTGGAGGTGGGGCCGGCCAGAGAGAGTTCACGCATATCACACTTAGTTCATGCATCTTTGGGGCGACTATGGTGTGCTCAGTGTGGAAGGCACAACCTGAAACAGACTCGAAGCATTTTTCCATCTGTTGGGGATATGGATAAGTGAAATATGGGAGAGACATGGAGGGGAGACTTGTGAATTAAAAAGGAAACTTTGAGGTGTTCTGCTAAGAAGGTAAAGTGTTGGCTTAGCCTTCAAGTGGTACTTTAATTTCACTTCCTGAGACAGAAAAGAGGAGGGGCGTGTGTGGTCCTAGTAGAAAAAGCAGAGTGAGTGTAGCAGAGCGTAACTGGGCAACACAGGAGCTCCTGTGGCTGAGGCCAGTGACATGCTGGCAGTGACAGCAGGAGAGGCAGCCAGGGATTTGGGACTCTGTGGAGGACTTCGAGGAAGACAGGAAAGCAGGGGGATGTATAGGTTTCACAAAGTTCTTTGTTTTGTAGTATTGGGGATTGACCCCAGGGCCTTTGCACTGAGCTGTATCTCTAGCCCTTTTACTATTTTTTTATTTAGAGATTGGGTCTCACTAAGTTTCCCAACCTGGACATAAACCTTCTGTCCTCCTTCCCCAGCCTCTCAGACTGGCTCCAAGGGTTGTATCAATGAGTCATGAGGGTATTAGTTCAGATACTGGAGTTGGTGGTAAATGGCTATTACAAGGAGCTAAAGATAGCCCAAAAGCCTTTGGCTTTTCAGCTGCGACATCCCATCTCTCCACAGTGGTGATGTCTGGGCAGCCAGGCTCAAACAGACTGCAAGTTCTTGCATGCAGATGTAGCTTCTCAGGGAGAACTTCAGGAAATTGAAGAATGAAAATAGCCGAGAGGACTGCTAAAATCATCCAAGCAAGAGCTTACACACTGGGAACAAGAACGAATACATAGGACCCAGTGGATTTGCCTGTGAGGTTAGGGAACAGCCCTTCTCTCACTGCAATACTGGGACATCCTGAGAGAACCACCCTGAGCTCAGTACTGGTAAGCAACACCAGACAGGAGAGGAGAAAATTGCCCTGCTGTTCTGGGTCCTGAGCTGAGCTCCCTGCACTCCCCGCCCCTGCTGGGCCTGCTGTGAGAAGCCAGTGAGACAACAACCAGGAGCGCACCTGCTGCGAAGCGGGGTGGTTTAGGCTCCTGCATCACCAGATAAGAGCCAAAGCTGGAGATGCTCCAGAGATGGCCCTGGAGTCATAACAGGGCTGGGAAGTTTGCTTTACACACACAATGCAGTTCAATGTGGAAAGAACAAAGGGACAGTGCCCAAGTGAAGAGGGACAAGTCAGACTGGATTCAAATTGTGTGCGCACAACTTAAGATCCATGTATTGCTCTGCACAGGCTATTCTCTGTACACCTCAGCTTCCTTGTTTGTGTAAGAGGGATGATAACAATGAGCAGGTTGTGATGAGGGGTAGCGGGTGTATTGGTGTCCTAAGTACTGCAAGGATTAAGTGACACAGTGCAGTAACAGAGCACAGGACTCAGGGCGAACACTTCGGGTGCTATGAGATCATTCACTAACTTCCCTGGTGTGCCAATGTGGCACTACCTTGTGCTCGAAGAAAATATGCAGCTAAATAAATAAGATGGACTGAGAGTGTAGTCAGCGTTAGAGCCCTTGCCTCCCTGCTAGAGAGAGGCTCTGGGTTAGATCCACAGTGTGGAAAAAAAGAAGTCATCCCCAAAAGTCTAACCTGGGCAAGCAGGATGTCCAGACTCATGCTGCAGACAAGCAGGAGGCTGGAGCTGGGTAGCAGCTGCCGCTTTCTATCATTGTTTTATTTTTGAATTGTGGAAATAATCGAGCATTCACAAAAGTGGAGAGGAGAGAATAATGAGCCTCCGGGTGTCGTTTTCCAGCTTCTGTAATGATCAGCACGTGGCCCATCTTGCTACGTGCCAGCTCCGCCCTTTGGATGGGGCATTCATCCACCCAGCTCCTGCGGGCAGCAGCCCAGCTCGCCTCGCTTGCTCTCGGTGAAGCCTGAGGATGGCCTGTTGTGCACCATTTCATCTTACGTTAGTTTTCTTCTCTTTGGGTTAAATAATTTAAGTCTATGCGACTCATCGTCACCAAGCATTTCTTGATATTTTTATCTTCCTGACTCTTCTCTGAGTATTTCCTTTTCCTCTCCACCCACAGATTTTGCTCCCAGAACAAAAGAACAAGAACCTTGTGAAATATCAGTCCAAGGATCACAGTGACATGAGGTTAAAAGCAAGATCCAATATCCCCACCCAGTTAGGTACTCTAAGCATCCTAGAATCCTGGTCTCTGGGCCCTTCCACAAACCGGGGTGTGAGAAGAATTTGCCACTTAGCAGGTCTCTCAGTGTCAGTGAGGGAGCATGGATGTGTGGGAGCAGAGGGCAGGAGAGGCCTGGACTTTGGGGCTGTGCTTCCGTGGAGGATGTCTTTGAGCCTGAGACGCCCCATGCTTGCCTGCCCCATCTATACACGTCACTGTGCTTACTGTCACTGCCAGAGGAAGAGCCTGCAGGAGTCAGACCCCGTGGCCCCATACTCAGTGCTGACACAACGGAAAGTGCTCAGGTCGCCTCCCTTGCAGCCTCCGCTGTCTCCAGAGCCCCTCCTCTGAGACACAGCTGAATCATGTAGCGTTTGTCTTTGCTGCTGTCTAATTTGTGAGGTTGGCAGCCTGGAATGCAGTTATTGCAAATGATACTAATCTCCGAGCTGAATTCCCCAGTGGAACTGCTTCTGGGGATGCCATAATTACGTGTGGCAGATGATTATTATGTATTTGCTGTATGCAAAGCACTCCATGTATTGGGAACACTTGCTCCAAGCCTGGGAAATAATCACAATACTTTGCATTTGCATTCTGCTTTGCATCTTAAATATAGAATATTAATGGAGAAGTTTTTGTTTTTCTGCTATTACAAGGAGCACTAAACTACATCCACAACACACCTCCCTTTTTTTTTTTTTTTTTTTAATTTTAAGATAGTCTTGCTATGTTGCCCAGGCTGGGGTTGCCTTTTGCAGACATTCTTCCCTGGCCTTCTGGATAACTGCACTTTAGGTCATGCACCACTGTGCCCAGATAGGTTTTGTTGAGTGCCCGAGTGCACCGGGTACAAAAGGTCTAAGTGGCATTATGTATTGTTGCTGTCCTCTGTTGTCAGATGAGAGATTGAGGGTGCGCTATGGTGAGCGAATTGTCCAAGAGCAGCCCAACCATTGCATAGTGGAACAGTACCCAAGCGCTGCCCATGGCTTTGACTACTCCATGGTCCTCTGGAGCCTTCTAGTTAACCATTATTATTCTACTTCTACAGATGAGACACCAAAGGGGGTTTCTTCTCAGCAGCACTTAGTACATAGCACAGCCAAAGCTCAAAGCCAGACTCTGCGGCCCCATATTCAGTGTGTCTGTTAGCACAACTCCAGCCTGCAGTCAGAGGCTGCCCAGGCTAAAGCAGGCTGGTCACTGTTGGAGGTCCCTTGCTGAGATTTGGTACCATTGCAGCATGCCTGGCTCCCTTCTTTCCTTCTGGCATATTCTCAGGCTGCTTTGGACAGCAAGGTGCTTTCTGTACTCACAGGTATGATGTGCCCTTAGCTATACCCATAGAACGTGCTTTGCTTTTGATCTCCATCTCCTCTCAGCCCGTGCTATGTGCACTATTGGCACTTGGTTAATCATAACACCATCCACGAGGCAAGGGGCCAACCCCCCCAACCTCTGTCTTCTTGGGGGTAGGCACTATCTCACTAGATAACCCAGGCTGGCCTTGAACACCTTATCCTCCCACCTCTGTACCACAGAGTGCTATGACTACAGACACGGACCCCCCACACCCGATTTCTATCGCTGGTTTTAGAGAACGAGCAAAAGGATTCTTCCCCACAGACTCTTGTGGACATGATTCTAGAGAAGATGCAGCTCCACACTTGGCTGAAGTCCACCTGGCAGTTACTTTCTCAGCTCTATATTCACAATATCTGCTCTAAACGGAGTCCTGAGGTTCACCCAGTGGGCTACAGGAGGGCTACATTAGTTGCTTGAATTTTCAGAGCTTGGTCCAAATTCTTCCTCGGTTGTCTTAAGGGACCTGGGGACAAGTCACTTAAACAGATAGCACCTGTGCCCCACCAGTAAGATTCAGTGCTCAGCTGCTTGTCATCCTCTTAGGAAGGTTGGAGAAATAGACAGCTGTGTGATCTTATCACCATGTTTTCATATTTTAGGGAGAGAAGGACAGAAACTCCTTTATCATTAGCATTACTGACAGAGATACATAACTGTGGGCAGTACGATGATGGAAGGAGACTTGAGCACAGATCGGTATTTCAGCGCCCAGCAAAGGGGATAAGTGTGTATTTGCAGGTAAACAGAGAGCTGCATGAGGAGCTGCGTTTGCAGCTGTATTGCTTACAGAGCTTCCCACCTCTTACTGACTGGGGAAACTGCCTCATCTATCTCAGAGCTCAGCCAAGAGCAGCGAGCTTTAAGTTACACCTGGCAGCATCGATCGCTTCATAGTCCTATGAATTAGGTATCAGTCTCTCTCTAGAGGAAGCAGCTGGGTCTCTGAAAAGTGCGGTTCCCAGTTTCCTTGCCACCAGGAGCAGCTTCCCTCCTCAGTCCTCCTGGAAGCTGCTGGGGGGAAAGCATTCTCCACAGCCCTGGGGGCTGAGAAGCAGGAGATGAGCCCAGCTACTCTCCGCTCTCTGAGCCTCTTGCCTCAGTCCACATGAGTTCATTCCAGGCCGACGCCAGCTTTGTCTGGTCTGGGAGATGTTGGCAGCTTGCTGTCTGTTGGCTTCCAGACCACCAACACAGCCCACCTCCTGGCTCCAGTGTGCCCTGTAATTGGATTTTTGATTGGGTGATCTGTTTATACATGGCCAGAGCTGTTGTGCTGGCTGAGGCCTCACGTGGGCAGTGGTGCTGGGCTCCAGCGTTGCCCTCTTTGTGAGATGATGTTGACTAGCAAGAAGAGGGAACCTAGATGGCTCCCGCAAGCCTTCACAAGGAGTGAATCCTTTAGATGAGGTCATTTTCATCGGTCCCATTTAAAGGACCAACCCACACGCCAATCACCCTGCTCCATCCTTAGATTCCCATAAGGTACTGTCATAATTTGTTTTCTTTTGCTATAACAGAAAACTGGAGACCAGATAATTTATAAGGAAGAGAAGTTTATTTAACTCATAGTTCTGGAGGCTGGGACTCTCAAGAGGATGGTGCCAGAATCTCCTCAACATCTGGTGAGGGTCTCATGGCGCATTGTGTGTGGCGGGAGGTATCACATGATGTGGAGTGAGCCTGCTAACTCGAGGACCTCTTCCTCTTCCTGTAAAGTTACCAAAGCCACCGTGGGAGCGCTACGCTCATGACCTCCTGTAATCATAGTTACCTCCCAAAGATCTTGCCTCCAAACACCATCCACATAAGGACTTGGGGATTGTTTCCAACATATGAATCTTTGCAGAGCGTAGTCAGACCATAGCGAGCACCAAGCACTGCCTAAGAGCAATTCCTCTCTTTGAGCTTTGTCCAATATTTTTTAGAAGATAAGGCACCCAAACACTCAGAGAACAAGCCTAGGTGGGAGAACCTGCCCTTACCTTCAAAAAATAGGAGATGGGAACCCTCAGGTTGTTGGGAGCTGGAGTCACGAACTGTCCACTCAAGGGAATGGGAAGGTGGGAGAAGGAGAGGGGTGGTGGAGAACAGCTGCAACAGGACTAAGGTTGCTTCCTTCAGGAAGACCTACTTGATCTTCCTAATCATATGCGCCATATGATAGTGTTAGGTCTCAGCAGGAGGTTGGCCTTGATCTCAGAGGCAGGAAGGAGGCGTTTCACTTCTTTAAGTAAAGTATAAAGGCATGGGTAATAGATGTATTGGAGCAGAATTGACTCCTTGGAGCTGTGCATAGTGGGCTAAGTAAAGATACCGAGGCAGGGAGAGTGACTGGAAGAGGTAGCCAAGTATTCTCAAAGACTTTGCAGTGGGACTCTAGAGCAACGTGAGGCAAAGTCAGCGACGCAAACACCAGGCCTCTGTAGTTTCCAAAATGTTTTGCTATGTTTTCCCAGGTGATTTGCACAAATCCCTCCATGAAGATGGTGGATAGTAGCATTCCCCTTCTGCAGCTGAAAAGACTGAAACTCAGAGACATAATCGATTCACTCCTGCTTCCCCTTCAGATTAGGATTGTTTTTTGTTTTGGGGGGTTTTTTGGGTTTTTTGGCAGGCTCAGGATGCCTTCATTGCAAGTCTGGTTTGGCTTGTGGATCTGGGGATTGAACCACAGCATCCTGAGCCTGACTGCTTTGTTTAAGCAGGCACCTAAACAACTGAGCTAATGGACAGCCCCCCAGCCCCCAGATTAGAACTGGGTCTGGAACCTGGTTCTGGGTCTTCCCAGACCCAATTATGTATCCTTCCAGTACATTTGATGGACTCTTCTTTTCTGATTGTATTTTCACATTTGCTTTATCATCTCTCCCAAGGAAGAACCCATGGATGCTCAAAACCTTTGAGAATGAGTATTAGAAAACACCCTGAGTTTCTTGGAGAAATCTGCTGTGTAGTTTTGAGTGTGTGTGTGTGTGTGTGTGTGTGTGTGTGTGTGTGTTCGCGTGTATGTGTGTGCATGTGTACTGTGAGACAAGCCAGAGTCTTCACACTGAGCTACATCCTCAGCTGCCCCACCCCTTTTTGGAGACAGCGAGTGGTGAAACTATTCTATTGTGCAAGCTGGGCTCGGGCTGTGACCCTCTTTCTCCAGCCCCTTAGAGTGCTGCATTCCAAGCACCTATTGCAATACCCGACTAATTTTCAGTTCTTAATACATTTGATACTACAGTATTCTCTGTCCTATCTGACCTGCCTAGCCATGAATTCAATAAATGTTGTCAACCAATGAAGTGCCAATTACATGCCTCCCATTGTGTTGGATCCTTGATGAAGCCGACCTCCCGGCCCTTGTGAAACTCGCACTGCAGGGCGGCGCCGTCCGCCCACGCTTTCGGTGATGGTGGGAATGTTCCACCGCCATGCTCTTGAGGGTGGCGGTTTGCAGTGTGGCCGGTAGGATAAGGAAATGAATTTTAAGTTTTGTTTAGCTTGTGGCCTGCGATCGGTGCATGGCCTGGCACAGCTCCCGCCGAATGGCTTCACAGATAATAGCAATGGGAATTCCAGAGGTCACTCTCCACTGCGAAGCAGACGCACTCCAGCAGGAAGAACGTCTTTTCCTGGGAATCATCAAGGTGGCTTCTCGGCCATGTCAGTGTTCCTCCAGAAGTGAAGGTGGGCCTCTCAGTGTTCTCATTTCTCTTCCAGCAAATTGTCTTCTGGAGCTAAAGCTGGCATCTCATTTTCTTAAAGAATCATTCTCCTTCTTTGGGTGATTATTACTGAAGACAAAATAGTAAATTTGATCTTACATATCCACAGATCCTGAGCCCGATGATTCAATTAATCATAGATTAAAAAATATTTTTTAAAAACTATCTGTACTAAATATGTAGGTACTTTGCTTCTTTACATTATTTCTGTAGTGATGTAGTAGAATAAAGGTTACACAGAACATATGATATAGTAGGTATCACCTATAGGTGATCTAAAAGATATATATATATATATATATATATATATATATATATTACCCTTTTCAATAAAGGACTTAAGTATCCTCAGAATTTAGAATCCTATGGGGGTTCTTGAAACTAATCCCTTGAGGACATTAAGGAACAACAGGAACTGGAGTTACCCAACCTACTACATCTGAGAGAACAGCTAGAAGGTCCAGAGGTGTGTGAGTGGTTTGGACAGAGAGTATATGGTCCCTCCTTGCTAAGAAGAAGCTGGGTGAGGCACGAGGCTGCCTCTTGTAAAGAGAGGCCTGAGGGGTTTTCTTTGTTTTTTGCTTGTCTTTCTGAGACAGGGTCTCACTATGCAGTTCAGGCTGGCCTTGAGCTCAGTTTGCAGCCCAGTCTGGGCTTGAACTCACAAAGATGAGAGGCCTGAGTTTGAGGAAGCTGCTTTCCCTAGCACTGATCTGGTAAGTATGACTCTTGCTTTGTGTCCGCCAGCATTTCTGCTGAGTGTTCTCCACGACCCACTCCCTGCAGGGTGTTCTTCGTGACCAGCCCGCATCTAGCCCACACTTTTGTTTTATCCACTGCCAAGGTTAAGGAAACAGCCCACCTTCCTCTTTCTGGTTGGTGGACAGAGAGAACTCACAGTGCTTAAAAACTCACACGTTACAAGCTGGAAGGGACCGCTGGGATCCATGTGAGCCAGTTCTCATTTTCCTCAACTGCTGGGACTTGCCTGGGGTGAAACAGTGACAGAGCTAAGGCAGAGAAAGATGCTGGGTGTAAAGCCCATACCTAGCACCCTGGAAGGCTAACGAAGAGGATCACAAGTTCAAGGGCAGCCTGGGTAACAGTGAGACCCTGCCCCAAAATAAGAAAGTAAGATAGGACTGGGCAGGTAGCTCAGTGGAAAAGTCCCTGGTTCAATGCCCAGGGCCCCCTACAGAAAAACATGTACAAGTCCTAGGCCCAAGATGAGCTCTACACTGACTCACGTGATCTTGAGGATGGTGTTTTTCTTCTTTGGGCCTCAGTTTCCCCGTGTGTGAGATGGTGAAGTGAGTGATATGGTTCTTCTTCTGCATTTACGTGGGCCCACAGTCGTTGAGCATGTGTAGCGAATGCTTTTTGAGAAGAAAATTAACTCCCACTACCGAGAGTTCTGATCTCCACATGGACTTGGATCTGTGCAGCTCCTCTGCCCTCTTGTAGCTTCTCCATTTCCCACCTTGCCCGTAAATGAGATGCAGAACCCAGACAGTGGGTGGCCCCTTGACTTGGAGCCGTCTGTGGAAAGGACTTGAACATGTCGAGATTTGGCCTTGTTTTGTGGTGCTGGGGATGGAACCCAGAGTCCCACACATGCTAAGGGGCCCCCTACCATTCAGCCATGTCCCCAGTCCTGAACATTTGGCCTGGGTGTTGTTATACTGTAGTTGTTATTGTTTTGTGTGGCTTGGTTGCTTGAGACAAGGTCTTCTGTGTACTTTAGGCTCACCTTGGACTCACCGTGTAGCCCGGGCTGCCCGAGAACCCACAGGAATCTTTCTTTCTCAGCCTCCGAAGTACTGGCATTACAGGTGTATGCCACAATACCAGGCTGAACTTTTGGGGAATATAAGACTAATTTTGACATTAAGACACATAACCATGGATCTGTCAGACCCATATTTATTCTTTAGAATATTTCTATAGATAAATTATTAAACTTAATGTTATGAGTTTTATTATAAATAATGAGTACTTCACAGAAAAAAAAAATTACAGAGGTCTCGGGAGATAGCTCAGCAGCATAACCACCTGCTTGGCAAGCTCAAGGTCCCGAGTTCAATCTCTGGTACTGCATGCCAAGCCAGCCCCGAAACCGGATGTGGTGGTGCATGCTTGTACTCCCAGCACTAGGGAGGCTAAAGCAGGAGGTTCACTATGAGTCTAAATTGTGTAGCAAGACCCCGTACCAAACAAATTTTTTTTTAAAAATCACAAAAATAAAATATTACACTTTTTGATATTGCTTATTAAAAAAGCATCAAAACTTTTCGACATTGACTGGGTTTTGGTGTCTAAAACAGAAGATCAGAGCTAAATTTCTATAACTAAATTTCATGAAAATGCCAATAGCTCTCTACAGAAAAAATAATCTTCTCTAAAGTCATCACACCCAAGGCGGTTCACGCGTGGCAGCAGCACACTCCGCACACACACATCCCTCAGCGCACCAGCGCATCTCTTTTGCTTCCTTCCTGTAGGACATATTGACATCACAGAGGTTTTGCTGTTCTGTCAAGTTTCTTACATAGTGTGCAGTTAGCAAAAACATAAAATATCAATAAAATAAAGTATTAAATTCTGGGGTTTTTTTGTTTTTTGCAGAACCAGGGATTGAACTCAGGCCCTTGCGCTTGCCAGGCAAGCGCTTATTCCACTGAGCCATCTCCCCAGCCCTTTAAGTTCTTAAGATGTATTATTTAGAATAGATGTCAACATGTTCACAAATACTTGCTTCAAAAACCTAAAAGGTATCACCAGAAATAAATTCCTGTACAAATTATAGTGACAGTACCAACAGAACTCTACTACACAAATAAGCTTTGCTTTAACTGTCCCACCCAAGTTGGGCTTTACCATGAAAACTGCATGTTCCGTGCACACATGTCGCTTGCACTAACAGCACATGTGCTTAGCTTTCCTTTCCTATCTGGCCATCTTGTCACCTTGCTTCTCATTCTGCTTTGTTCAGAGCTTCCTATTGCATTGTATGACATGCATTTAGCAAGGAAATAAGAGTTAATAAAAGATCAAAGGGCCGGCCAAATACCTCAGCAGATTAAAGCACCTGCAAGCAGGCACAGGGGCTACAGGTTCAATCCCTGGGCCTGCCATGCCAGCCCTGCCCCCAGGGCATGCTGAGCCCCTGATTGAGACTGGGCGTGGTGGTGCAGGCCTGTAATCCCAGCACTTGGGAGGCTGTAAACAGGAGAATCACTATGAGTCCCACCTAGTAGTGAGACCCTGAACACCCTGTAGACCCTTCCCTAAAACAACATAAAAAAATTTAAAAAAAGATCAAACATACAGTGAGTGTTTAGAATAGACATCAACATTTTCATATCAGCTGTTTATTTGCTCACAGAATATAAATAACATAAAAAATAAAAAACCTATGTGGGCTATAACGTAAACACAAACAAAAGTCTACCATAGAAATAAGCTTGGCTTCTCCTGTCATACTCCAAGCAGTCTTCACACGTGACAACTGCATGTTCCATACACAAGCACCCTTTACACTAATATCAAGTATGTTTTTCTCCTCTTGTACTTTCTTTCTTCTTTTTTGGCAGAACCAGGCATTGAACTCAGGCCCTTGTGCTTGCCAGGCAAGCACTTATTCTACTGCGCCACTCCCTAGGCCTACCCTGTAATTTCTTGTAAGACACGGTTGACATCCGTTTTTCTTTCCTGTTGTCATAGTAACCTTTGTGATACTGCACCTGCCTGTTCACCTGTCAGCTCACCAGTGTGCTGCACAATGTTTTGTACAGTTCCCTGGATGGAAACATTTGGTTTTTCCTCTGCTGTAAATGACCTCTTATGAGCTGTATTTGTACAGGAGGTTTCAGTCCATACTCAGTTGGGTTCCAAGCAGAGTGGTACATGGCAGAGGGCAGCTGTTCATGGTGGTGGAAAACAGCAAAACAGCAGTCCTCTAAGAAAATTTCTCCATGATGTTTTGCACTTATTATTTTCTTTGTAAACTATCACACTATTTATAGGCTTCTGTTTTGTCAAGGTTTCCCTATCAGTACTTCCATCACGGTGGAATGTTGACATCAGCAGTACCAGTTTGTGTTCATAGATGAGACCACTGTTACATCTTTCTGAAATCCAAAGATTGTACTATACAGTTCTGTTTGGAAATTGCAACACTTCATTTGGAATATCTTCTTTGTCCCTGTGTGCCGTTCCTGTGCTGGTCACCTTGTGCTCTGTTAGCAAATGTAACATCAGTTAGAAACTGGTAAATCAGTCATCTAATATCACATTCCCATTAGTTTGGGAGATGGGTGTAACGAGTCTCCTGCCAACATCAGTCAGGTTAGTACTATACAAATACAGACCTGATTGGCTTCCAGGATCAATGTCTGAATTGTAAGCATCATAAGTCTTTGTTTCTCTAAGGGCATAAATTCTGATACCATATTTTGACCCACCACTTCTCCATAAATCTTTTTTTTTTTTTTTAGAAACAATTTTTTTTATTTTATTTATTTATTGTGTGTGTGTGTGTGTGTGTGTGTGTGGCCAGCTCAGCCCACCAGGCGGCGGGGCTGGCTGGCATGTGGTGCTGGGGGATTGAACCGCGGTCC
>NW_004524656.1:2153792-2174031 GCF_000260255.1 Octodon degus | reverse complement strand
CACAGTTTATGAAGGTTTCAGTCCATACTCAGCTGGGGCCAAGGCAGAGTGGTAAGTGGCAGGGGGCAGCAGTTCATGGTGGTGGAAAACAGCAAAACAGCAAGAGCAAAAGAGAGGAGAAGTAGCAGCAGCAATGGCTACAGAGAGCAAGTCTGTCTCCCTGATGTTGCATTTAGGCTATCTGCTGCAGACTGGCTATAGCACCCACGCCCATAATCCCAGCAGCACTCACACCTATAATCCCAGCACTGGATCATGAATTAATCGCAAAGTCTAAAAGTCTGTGCCATGACTGTGTGAGGCTTTGGGGGGATAACTAGACACAAACCATAGCACACAGGAACCTTGGCTCACATTGCCAACATCAAATTCATCATCACCATCATCTACTCCTACCACTCTTCTGTTATGAAAGCATTTTATACATTTTACCATAATGGATCATCCTCATTATCCATTCATGAATAATCTAGTGATTCACCTCTGACCTCTCCAAAATCTACTAATCTGGTTTTTCATGTGTCATAGTAGTGAACTAGGCTACGTCTATCAGAAAAATCAAAAGAAAACTTTTTTTAAAAAAATAAGTGTTAGAGTAGAATGGGTTTATTGGACCCTCTGTGATGCTCCGGTAAAGATGCAAAGCCATGGAGGATAGGGTGGTTACAAATCCCCTTTTGCACATGTGTACATTCCTTGCTGTTCATCATTCCAAGTGGGTAAACACATAAGATTGCTTCCTGTATTCCACCAGGGAAAGTTACTGAGAGGCACAGCTGGCTACTAGAATGCTAAAGTACAAATGTATTCAGTACAAAACGAAGGCATAGGCCTGCTGGACCTCATCTTATGCCCCTCTTAAAGAAAAGTAGTGATCGATTAGGGAGGGGACAGCTAAGACCAGAGGGTGTTGCATTAAAGTACCCACCCAGCTTAGCTCCAGAAAGCCCACAGTCTGAAATGGTGCCGCCCCCGCAGAGAAAGGGTGTCCTCTTCTGCCAAATCATAGCAAAGTGTTGCTCAGCCTCACGGCGAGTGTCTTTCCTCCATCCCCACAGGGTGGCTTTATCAGGTGAAGAGGAAGCAAAGCATGAGAAGACCATTAGGTTCTTCCTCTGAACTGGGAACAGAAGTCCACTTGGGCCCTGACAACTCAGGCTTGGGTTCCTATACTTTTTATTTTTTTATTTATTTATTTATTTTTTAATATTTATTTTGTGTGTGGCCAGCTCAGCCCACCAGGGGGCGGGCGGGCTGGCATGTGGTGCTGGGGGATTGAACCGAGGTCCCTGTGCTTTGCTTGGCTTAGCTTGTTCTAAGTAGGTGCTTTAGACCACTGAGCCATCTCACCAGCCCCTTCCTATACTTTTTAAAACTAGATTTATATTTATGTTCTTTTCTTTCTTTTTTGGCATTGGGAATTGAACTCAGGACCTTGTGCTTGCCAGGCAGGTGCTGTGCCATGGAGCTATATCCCCGACCCTAGATTGATATTTAGAAGAATTAAGAGAGAAGAAAACAAAATACAAAGCAGTTGTGTCAATTTCTTGGCCACAGATGAACCTGGGAAAGTGCTGCAGGCTCTTAGGGTCCCCTTTGCTGTGGCATTCACTAGTTGATTGGATCGTCTTGTTTCCTGGGGCTTGAGGCTCAAGACCGGAGTTTTATATCTAAATGTCACAGAGCCCTCTCCCCTTCTTCAGGTGGCCGTAGGTGTCGCTGGACAGTTCATAAAGAGAAAGCGCCAGGAGGAATCAAGCCCAGTGGAGGCAGAAGCAGCACTGTGTGTTGGTCTCTCAGAAATCAAGACGGACCACATTTCGGGACCAAATTTGAATGAAAAGTGCAGAAAATTCTCAAGAGCTTCTGGCCTTGAGACCTATGCAGAGCCCCCTAGAGATGAGTCAGGTCCTCCTAGTACTTCCGAAATGAGGCAACCGTGTCTCTGTAATCACAGCCCGTGGCTGCGTGGAGTTCTTTCACATGCGCATTTGTAAGCCGAAGCTTCAGTCCTCCTCTCTACCTGCTTCTGCATCTTAGAATGGTTTCAGAGCTCTGCAGAAGGATTAAGGAAGACTTAATTCCCTGTGTTTGTTGCATGAACAAACACTAGGAAGAACACACACGCACACACACACACACACACAGTCCTTCCCTCCCATCTGTTTCCCCTTTTCCCAGGGATGGTGAAGACGGAAAGGGGCTAACAGAGATCTCAAGGGCCTGTCCTGGGTCGGCAGCCTGTGAGTTTCTGTGTGCTGCACTTTTCTTTCTCTTCACAGTGAGAGGAAGCTGGGCTCCTTCCTCCTCCTCCTGACCTTTGATCCCTGGGTGGTGCCTTGATTCCCCCCAAGGTCTTGTTCCTAAAGCACAGGCCACTTTGGTCTGCTTGTGGATACTGTCCCTTCACACCCAGCCAGCTCTAGCTGACAGCAAAGGCTGTGGTGCCCCAGTGTGGAGGGCTGTGGCAGGGCCTGGGAAGCCAGCAACACAGAGGAAGTCAGTGGAGGAAGCTGGACACCGGGCGGGCGGAAGGGCTGGGCTCGGGAGGAGGAGTCCCCCACCCCCTTTCCCTAACCACACAGTGGAGCCAAAAGCAAGCCAGGGCTTTCCCTTCGCTGCTTCTCAGCAAATTAACACTGCCCTGAATCTCAGGAGGTTACAGCTAAGCTAGCCATGGTGGCAATGCCTGTGATCCCAGCACTCCGGGAGGTTAAAGCAGGATGGAAGTTTGTACCAGCTTGGGTGCTTTAGTGACTTAATGTGATTCTGCCTCAAAATAAGAAACAAAAGTGCTAGGATGAAGTTCAGTGCAAAGGCCCTGGGTTCATTTCCTAATAGAGGGGCCGAAAACTTACACTAGACCGAAAGGCAGCTCAGCACCACGGACTAAGCGGAAAAGGCCGATGCTGTAAAGTGCAGGAGCACAGAGAGCGAGTCGGGAGACCTGGCTGTACTGTCCTCGGCAAATCTTAGTTCCTCGTCTGAAACAAGAGAGAACTCAGGAATCTTAGTCTCCTGCCCTGAAATTTCATGAAGTTTTTGTCCTAAATATCATATCTAAACACATACACTGTTAGATTTTAAGAATCTTTGCACACTTGCATGCACACACTTATGCACACACGTTTGGTCACTTTCAAGGGCGCTGGTGCCATACTGGCCCATTGTAAATGCCTTGGACCAAATGCCCACCCCCTCCATTCTTATGTTGAAGTCCTAACCTAAAAGTGAAGGAATCAGATGGTGGAGTCTTTGGGAAGCTCTGAAGACATGGGGATGGAGTTCTGAATGGGATGGCGCCTTACATAAGAGACCTCAGAGACATCCCTCACTCTTCTCCAAGGATGTGGAGAAGGCGGCAGTTTGCAGCCCAGAAGAGGGCCTCACCAGACCCTGCCATGCCAGCAGCCTCATCTAGGACACCCAGCTCGAAAACTGTGAGAGACGTTTCCACCATCTATGAGCCATCTCACTATGGTGTGTTGTCAGATCTGTTAAATCTGGATGACACCGTCTGTGTCACACTTAGACCAGTGGGCTGTGTTTTCTGTACCTGTACTATAAAATCGATACCTGCTTTCTGCTTTCTGTTTCCTGCCCTACAGGGGCCCTGAGGGAAGAGGGTTCACAGGGTGGAAGGGGTCTAGGTCCTCAGAGCACACCAGGAACACAACACATTGAAAACTTCAGCTTCTCCGCTGCATGAAGCTTTCTCAGGACCCAGCCAGCCAAAGAGCATTAGTGTGTTGACTGCACAGGGAGCTCGAGATGCCTGAGAGCTCTGGGAGCTGAGGCCCAGAAGGACAAGGCAGGAGGTCTGCAGCCAGGCCAACAGACAAATGACTGCTTGGAGGGTTTGGGGTCCCTCTCATTTCCTGACACGTTTGATAAGGACCCATTTATAAGTATCAGATAGTACCATTAAAAGGGACATAGTACATCATTTCAAGAAAAGAGCCTGGCCTGTCTTAGCAGCCTAGCAGGACTCAAACAGTAGGTGGAATTTCTTGAGATTGTAGCTGCAGAAGAAACCTCCAAAGTTTCTGCCAAAAGCTAGTTGCCAATGACTCCCATCCAAGAGAATCCTCAGAGTATTCTCCATCCAAGAGAATCCTTGCAGGAGCTGGCCAAATAGCTCAGCAGATTAAAGTGCCTGCTTAGGCAGACACAGCGGCTAGGGTTCAATCCCTGGTGTGCCATGCTGGCCCCACCCCTGGAGCATACTGAGGTGGCAATTGAGACTGAGTGTGGCGGTGCATGCTTGTAATCCCAACCCTTGAGAGGCTGAACACACATGGGTCACTACGAGTCAGATCTACATAGTGAAACCCTGTAGACCCTGTAGACCCTGCACTAAATATAAAAACAAGAGAGAGAGAGAGAGAGATTGAGATTGAGATTGAGATCGAGAGAACCCTTGTAGAAGGCAGTTAGTGGTGGGGATGGGGCACCCAGGGGCTATAGAACACAGATCCTATAAGCTATTCTGAACCAGGGTCTCCTTACTACTTCCACATAAAGATGATAATAGGTATCGTCAGCCTCAGTTTTTCTGTGTATGATCCAAACCTAGAAAGGGCATGTCTGTCTCACTGTGGGCCCCAAGTCCTAGGCACTCTACTCCTTCCTCTTGAGGCACTGGGCAGCAACTCTTGGCCTAAAATGACCTATGCTTGACTGATTGATCAATTGACTGCAGCGCCCAGCTCCCCCACCCCGTATCAGACACTGACGCATGTCTCCAGCCCCCAAATGGATTTTAACTGATGATGAGAGCGATACGAGATGTTTTCGTGGTGAGCAGTTCTAAGCAGCAGCCTACACTGGTTCTGGGATGGGGACCTCCTCTTTGCTGCCTAATTTCTCCGGGCAGGCCAAATAGCTCAGTGGATTAAAGTGCCTGCAAGCAGGCACAGGGGCCGAGGATTCAATCCCCAGGCCTGCTATGCCGGCCTTGCCCCCGGGAAACCCTGAGACAGCGACTGAGACTGGGCATGGTGGCGCACACCTGCAATCCCAGCTCTTGGGAGGCTGTAAACAGGCGGATCACATTGAGTTCAATCTAGTAGTGAGACCTTGAACACCCTATGGATCCTTCCCTAAAAATACAAAAAAAAAAAAAAAAAAAAGTGCCTAATTTCTCTTAGGGCTGAGTTTGGTCACACCAGTTTGTGCCAAGCGAGGATCAATCACCATTCCTTTCTATCCTTTTTTTTTTCCTGCCTGAGATACTGTATATATTTGTTTTCTGTTAATCTGTGCTAGAAACTTAATGGCTCAAAGCACACCCATCTGATATTTCACAGTCTCTTCCTGCCAGGAATCCAGACATGGTTTATCTGTGATCTCTACTTTCAGTCTCACACGATTCCCATCTGGGTATTTATCAGCTGCACTGCTGTCCCATGAAACGTTCACTAGAACCTTCTTCTCACCATCAGGCGTTGGCAGAGTGAGTTCCTTTCCTTCTGGGTATGTGACTGAGGAACTGTCTTCTTCTTGGATGTTGGCTGGAAGCCACTGGCAGGTTCTAGAAGTCAACACAAGGCTGCCAGGGCTCTGCCTAGGCAGTTCACAACATGAGCTTCTCGAAGGCTGGAGGGCAAGTGAGTGGCTTAGTGCTCCGTTCGCATCCTGATGCAGTCACAGCAGCAACCTCCCTCTGCCTTCACCACATTCTGTGGGACAAAAGTAAGTCATGGTCGTACGTACACTCAAGGAGATGAGGTTGTACAAAGGTGTGAATGCTGAAGGCCACATACCAGGTGGTACCCTGACACACTTTTGCACACACATTTTTGACATTTTTATGAAGGTCACAGTTTTAAAAATGTATTACCTACTGTGTTCTATATACTGTGCGAGCTGTTAGCTACAAAGAAAATAAGACATGGTCTCTGCTTCAGGTCCATTGCTGAGGACAGAGCATGTTAATATAACTTGGAAGTTTCTGGGGTCCAGCCAGGCACATCATAATATGGGTGGACATCCAGGTCCAGTGGTGGCAGCTTCTTAAAGGAAAGGAGGATCAAATGGAGAGTTTGAGGAAAAAAAGGAACCAGGCCAGTAACTGAGGGTTGAGTTCACCTTGCAGAGAAAGGGAGCAAATGGAAAAAGGCTTTGAGTGCAAGACAAGCCATGGAGCAGAATGAGGGTGAAGCTGTGGAGGGCTTCGTGCTCTGTGGTACAGAGGGCATGCATGTCTTTGGAGAAAACAGTCTTTACAAATAGGATAGGCTGCTTACAACAACAGACATCTGAGCCTCTCCGTTTTGCTCTGAATCCCACCCCTCATGACCCATATCCAACACTCCCGCTCCCGAAGTCATAAAGGCAAACAAGCCATGCATCACTCTGCTGACCTCGTGGCTTGCTTCCCACAGTGCACTCCCGGGCTGGCCTGCTCTTCTGCTTGTGTCTTAGCCACTTTCTCACTGCTGAAACAAAGCTCCCAGCCCCTTCAGTGTGAAGGAGGAGAGGTTTATTTTGGCTCAACTTACAGCAGCTTTCGTCCTTGTGTAGTCAGCGTCATGGTGGAAGGACCTGGCACTGGGGAAAGCAGCTCGTGTTGTGGCCACCAGGAAGCAGAGAGAGGAAAAGAGCTGGGGAGAGGGGACACCCATCCAGTCATGCTCCAGTGACCTGTCTCTGTTGACCAGATCTTGCCTCCTAAGAGCTAATCAGCTATCTGCCTCATAATCCAGTTGCTGTCCAAAGCCCCACCTGCGAGTGTATGAGGCTTTGAGGGGACATCTAGGTAGAAAGCATAAGAGCTGGCCTGGGCCTTGGTCCCCATGGGCATCTCTTGACGTAGGTGCCCAGCCCAGTGGCATTTGACTATGTAGGAGTTCTGCCCACAATGGTATTTCCTCTGCTAAATGTCAGCACTGAAGCAGAAATTGATAGCTTCTCTTCACGGACCTCTTCTCTCTTCTCCTTTGAGACTTGCCCCAAACTCTCATAATAAATACTCATCCTTCTGATAGAAAACTCTAGGCTTAATTCTCCAAATCGAACTCACTTTTGCTTCCTCAAACATTTCCCCCTATTCTGACATCTGTAGAGAGAGGGAGGGTTGGGGTGGGTAATGAAAACTAGACCTGGGGTTGATCCCACATCCTTTCCTGAATAACAGTATTGTCTGGGATAACATTCCTGATCTTTTTACATACAATCTGTATCATGTGTAAAACGGAAGCCATGATACCCACCCCATGAAACTGATTTGAGTATTAGATGACACCTATAAATTGCATAGCACATAACCGGTCCTTTATTAACATCAGTTCCTCCTCTTTCCTATATCCTAAGCCATTTGTGATGACTTCCTTCCAGACCAGGAGCCGAGTTTCCCTGGCTGTTGTAATTCATAGCTACTTACACAGTGTCTGGAAACAGAGCTTGATTCAAGGCGTGTTTGTTAAATGAATGTTTTATTGAATTAATTAAAAGATGACTAGTTGAGTGATAGATTGCCATCCATCCATCTGTCTAACCACCACCCTGCCTCCAGTTTCAGGAGGCTCTGTCGCCTGGTGGTTGGGAACACACCGGAGGGCATGGGCTCTTTTTCTGAGTTGCGCATCCAGCCAAGTTACATAAGCTTACTAAGCCTCACTTTGCCCTCCAATTCAATGGGATCCCTGCCCCTGAGGTTGAAGAGTGAGTGAGAGTGTATCAATCTGAAATGTTGGCTAGAGTGCCCAGCCCTAGGAAACTCATGAAATGTTCGCTGGAAAAGACCGTAGGAGGACGGAAATGGCTCCATCTGGGCTCTGGGCTTTCTCCTGACCTACCAAGATGGTGAGTCAGAGCCTCTTTTGCAGCTCTCAGCAGAAGTCATTTCAGGAGGACTAAAAATCTGCATTTAAGTATTTTTAGCTGGTTCTAGTGGCTTCGAGAGTGAGGGGGTGGGTATGGGAGGAGAAAAGAAATTAGTCTCTGTTGTCATCTGCAACCTGAAATGACTCCTCATTTGTTCTGCTTTTCCTGAATCTTTTTTGGGTGCGGGGGTCACAGCACAGTGGGGGCTGCACCTTCTCTGCTTTCAGTCTTATGTGCCAGGTGTAGTGGAGGTGCAGCTTACCTGGCACTCACTGCACCTTACCCCTGAGACCCAGCTGTCCCACAGACCTCTGGACAAGAGGGAGCAGCGCTCGTACCCCTTCGCTCTGCACAGTGAGCTGCGCTATACAAATCCATTCATCTCTCTGCCACCTCTTCCTTCTCTTCTGTGAAATTAACATAACCACCATGCACTGCACCTCACAGGGCTGAAGAAGATCCACAGAGCCATTGCATAATGTCTTTAGCTGGGCTTCAACGTCACCACGGCACTGGTGTGACACATGCCCACAAATGACTCTACCCTTTTCCTGCCTGAGGATGGCTGCTGCTTCCTCTGTCTTTGATTCTTCCCCTTTTTCCACCTTTGAGGCACCACAGAGCTCTGCCCCGTGGGGCTGCCAACCCTGAACCATGTCTAGAGGTTCACCGTGGCTCTTGTATTGACCTTGAAACCCTCCACAGGACCCCCCCCAGGGACATGACCTCTTTAATTTGATGGGCACTTTGGCTCCCAAACTAGGTGGCTGTCCTCTGTGGGGTTGCAGTCATTCTGCACAGCAGAAATTGTCCTTCCAGGGGGCCTGTTTTCCCTGATACTTGATAGAACCTGTCACCTGGAAACAGAATCTATTGGACTGACCAAGAGTCGGAAAGATGACTTCAATATGGAACTGAACAGAGCAGCTAGTGAGAGAATCAGTGCATATTCTACTCTCAGGGGTCTTCCAGGGGAAAAGCACAGGAAGGCTTGAACAAATGGTAAGCTTCGGGGGAGAATACAAAGGTAAAAATATGAATTATGGCCATATGTAGTGAGCACCCACTGTAGGAAGACTGTGCTGAGTGCTAACATCCCGGACCTTAATTCAGGATCCCTGCGCCAATTGCTGGTTTGCTGGTGTCTTTGGATGAAAGAGAAGCAGCTTCCCACCCAGTGTGTCAGGCCATAGTACTACCTCAGCATGTACAGTGGGCTGCATTTTGAAACGCATATCCTGTTCCTTGGGAGACATTCAGGTGGCTGTGATGTTTCTACTCTACAGAGCGGGGAAGCCAGGCCCCACAGGGAGTGCTCCTGACAGGACATGAGGTCTCTGAGGGAAAAGGCGGCCCTGGCCACCGCAGTGCTGTCACTGGCCAAGTGCTCACACTTTCCTGGGTGACTGACTGAAGGGAGGTATTGCTTTCTTCTTGTCTCTGCCCTGCTCACAGCTTCTCAGTGACGCCTCACTTTCTTCCCTGTTGAATCTGACTCCCATGCTGGTTCCAGACCGTCTGTGCCATCTGTCCCCTTCTCCAGTGGATTTCCTCTGCACTGGACATCTATCAGAAGCTGGTCTCCACTCGACCTTTGCTGGTGTCATTGCCTTATCTGGAAGTCTTCCTCCTCTACCCTAAGCACACCTCTATACCTTTCTGGATGGCTGTAGATGGTTTTAGCAGAGAAAGGATCTGGGTCATTGGTGTCCAGTCTAGAATTATTTCTAGTATACTTTTTCTAGAAAACAAAACCCACAACTATAAAGACTGAGTGGGTAATATGCACAGGCATAGGAGCAAATGTTAATTCTGTTAAGTGCTTAATGCCTGCTAGACATTTGGGCTGGCTGTTCAAGCATATTATCTGATAGTAATCACATCTACAGGGTCACTATTGTTACCCCATTTAAGAGATTAAGAAATGAGTCTTAGGATAATTAACTTGTCCATGGTCCCCCAGCTAGAAAGAGTTTGCCTCCCAAGAATGAGCCTTTTTCACACAGCAAACATTCCCACTTGTTCCTTCAAAAGCACATTGATCTTGTGGAGGAAAGGCATTGTCTAAGTCCTAGAGCAGCTTAGAGCAGAGGCAGAGAGAAGTGTGTTTTATAGTGTCACCACCCATGGTCTAATGGCTGGTTTTCCAATTACAAACGGCTGCTTCCCTGCAGCAGAGGCCAGAGCTCCAGCCCCTTTTTAGCAAGAACAAAACAAGGGCCTCCCAATGGGCTACTGGGCCCTGCCACATAAAAACATCAGGGAACCTAAACAGCATTTTCCCTGCTAACCACCCCCTGGAGAGGGCTGTTTAATAGGCTCTTTATGGGCTGGAAGGGAGAGCCTTCAATGTGGGACAGCATGGGGGTCACAGGTTGGAGTCCTTCCTTCACTTAGGAGAGTTGCATAAGCCCCCAAATAGCTCAGTACTTTTTTTTCCTCCTCTGATTGTCTTTGTAAAGCACATTTTCCTTCCTGTTGACTGGCCTTGGGGGTAGTGGCCCCACCAGGCTACCATCCCATTGATTGGTAGATGTACATTCACAAACAGGCCAGGGCAGCTGAAAGCAGAGGCCATTAACCCCAGCTAACTGAAAAGGTCCACCGCCGGGAGACTGATTCTGAAACTTGGTCTTTGGGATCAATATATCTTTCTCCATTAGGTTCATTTCCTCTGAAGGAAATGGGTAAAGCCATTAGGGTCAATGGTTATTGACAGGCCTCTCCCAACGGCCTCCTGCATCCTCATGGGGAGCAGGCTGAGGGGTGGGGGCCAAGAATTTGCAGGAATGGATGTATAACAGAACCACCCAGGCTTTTGGCAAGGCTGTTGTCCTAGCCTTGGTGACAAAAAGCAGCCAGAATTCACTGCGTGGAGCTGCTAGAAGAAATTGTTGCACAATATAGGAAAAAAGCGACCAGCTATACCAGGTACAAACAAAGGTGGCCTGAGTTTGACTATAGTCAGGAGTCTGGACACATGGAAGACCTTTGTGATAAACCAAGAGACATTTCTGTATCTTCTTCTTACATGTGTAAGAAGAGGTCAGTGTTCTGAGTACAACCTTGTCTGGCCACTAGGAGGAATGACAGGCTAGTTATTCTCAAGCTCCTTTGCAGTCAAGAATCACTGCCTCCCATGAAGGGTTTCTTGGGGGTTTTTTTGTTTTGTTTTGTTTTTTTTATGAAACAGGGTTTCCTTAGGTAGACCAGGCTGGCCTTGAACTCACGACGATCTTCCTGTGCCAGGCTCCTGCATGCTGGGTTACAGGCATGCACTATTATGCCAGGTCTAGGTTTGCTTTGGAAGGCCTAGAAACACTCCCCAACTCACATCTTTCTCAGCTTTCCCATGAGCTTGTTCATCACCTCTTTGAAGATAAATACACTAAAGCACCAAATCAAAAATTGACAGTTTTTGAGGAAAGCTATCTGAATACTCGTCTCCTGCACAGCCCTGCTCAGAGAACTGGACTCTGTCAATCAGCTTCAACTTCAGCTAGGAAGCCATGGCTAGTTTACCTTTGTTTTCTCTCCTTGGTTTGTGTGGCCTTCAGCTCATACTCAAATTCTCCCACAATCATTTGGCCTCTGACTATCTATTAAAGATGGGATTGAATCTATGGGTCTTATTGGCCACTGGTAGCTGAGAAAGTGAGCATATCAGAAACTGAAGTCTCCATGAGTAGGCAGGGAAAGAGAAGAGGACCTGCGGTGTGTGGAGCTGGCACTTACACATAAGCATTTCTTTTTTTCTTTTAATATTTTTATTGAGAAACAAATAGCAATGAGACAGTTTCACAACCGATTACTAGCACATTTTCAATAATTAATACATTGCATATTGTTGTCTTAGTGGTTATTCACTGTACAAGATGCAGACCTGATAGCCTATCTCAAACACTATTAGAACAAACCTCTCTATTCATTGAATTAAGAGAATGGAGCTGTGTATCCTAATCCTATTTTGAGTACACAGATACAAAATGGTTGTTCATTTGTATCCCCCTTTTTTGGTTAGTTTTGTCAGAGAAGGGCATTCCATTGTCATTTAAATAATGTAGGTGCATGAATTCAGCAAAATATCCAAATATAGTCCAATAGTCCATAATAGTAGTAGGTTTTCCAAAAGACTGTCAATGTCCAAAATTGTTGACTTGAGCATTTTACAGCTCATCATATTAATATGGCTTTACTTTTCATACTTCATTTTCATACTTTTCTGCTGTATGGTTAAGATCAAGAAAGAGCAAGACCTATATAACAAGAAATGTAACTTTTGTGTCTGATAAGTTCAGTCAAATCCCCTCAGGATTTAACCTGAAACCCTGTACCTCAGTTTGTAGATCCTTTGTCAGTGTCAGCCATATGGATGAGTCACGGCCATTGCTTGACCAATTTGCTGTCTGTGAAAGCCTGAAAGAATGTTTTCTCTCCATGTGACTTTCTTTCGGCACACTACATTGGCGATCATTTTCCTCTGTGGCCCCAAAATCTCCTTGATCAGAAAATTTGGGACACAATTAAGTTACATTTCCTGAGTCCTTACTGACCTTGAAAGGCTAAGGCCAAAATATTGGCTGTCCTTGTAGCCCTTCTTTTTCTTTAATTTTTGGTCTGCAAACTTAAGTTGTTAACCCTCCAGAAGAGAAGCTTAATGATATTATTACCCTATAACATAGGCAGTTGAGCTTAACCTCACTATCTGTCTGAATAGCAAACATCTTAGACATAACATGGAACAGGTATTTTCCATCACATAAGCATTTTCTATCTCTGGTGGTTCGAGCTCCTGGAATAAGGTGGGCTCTGTATTGTACATGTATCTGCCCATCCTCACACCCACGCACAGGAGGATGCACCATCCTGGAACCAACCTGAACCATCAAGAAAGAAAAAATGAAACACATTCATTGGTCTGGGGTAAAACTGTAAGTTCATCAACAGAGAAAGTAGAATCTAAAAGGAATGAAATGCAGCAAAATCCTGAGAAGCAATTGAGCTCTGGTGCATGGAAGAAAAAGTTGGGCAAACTTCCTTTTAGATTACCAAAGCCTTTTTCATCATGTCTAGACTTGCTCCTACAGTGAATCGGTTTGGACGATTAATGAGAGGACCTAAACTGATGTCACTGAAGCAAATGTGGGGCATGGTATGAAGACAGATCGACACTACTGATCTCCATTCTCTCCCCCCGCTCTGCCCCCCCGCTCTTCTGTGACCAAGAATCCCCAGTCCAACATGGAAGGCAGCCCAGGACTCTGGAGCAGGTCTCTGTGACCATGCTCATCAAGAGGCCTGGGTTTCCAGGCAGGAGAGAACTGTGAGTCTCTTCCAGACAAGAGAAGAAAGGAACATGAGCTGAGACACTTCCCTGGACTTGCCTTGGTGCTTTCATGCCTGTGGGTGGGCACTGCCTTGATGTGAGAGTCCAGGATGCCACCCTATCCTCTTCCTCTTTGCAGACTGGGGGAGGAGAAGGGACAACTATGCTGCTTGCTCCAGCCTTGATTCCAAGAGCAGCATCCCTAATCCTAAAATCTAAAGTCTGAACTACTCTAAAGTAGGAAACTTTTTTTTTTTTTTTTTTTTTTTTCACAATGCTGGGCATTGAACCTAAAGCCTTGCACATGCCAGGCAAGCATTCTACCACTGAGACAAGGTCTCTAAGTTGCCCAGCCTGGCTGCCTTCACACTTGGAATCCCTCTACCTCAGCCTCTCCAGTAGCTGCCATCACAGGTGTGTGCCACTGCATCTGGCAGAAACTTTGCAAGCTGTAGCATGGCGCCCAAAACTTTCAGGTTCTGGAACATTCTAGATTTCAGATTAACAGTTCAGCCTGTTACTGAATCCAAGTCTGTGTACTTGCCACTTGGAAAAGCCTCTATGAGTGGAAGAGGAATTGTTGGGACAAGGGAAAAGATGGATTTGGTGGGTCAGCAAGATCTAGAAGATGATGAACCCACATCCTGAAAGGGCTTTGTAACTAAGCAAAGGTGATAAGCATCTCTTATCTTGGAGAGAAAATGGCTTATGAAACTTGGTCACTGGTCATCTGCAGATTTGTGTCAGTCTTGAAGAAAGAGAAATTAGTGAAGTTGCTGGCAAATCAACTTTGTGCTGCAAGTTTAACTCATTACCAAGGGCTGCATGCTCAGAGAGGCATAGACTTTTTCTAGCAAAACATATAGGCAACTTTAAGCACATACAAACACCACCTGTCTATGCAACAGGGGTGATGCCTTTGTCGTGAAAGGAGGTGAGTGCCACCTAGAAAGTATAGCAGACTAGAAGAGCTTAATAATTAACTGACTATAGGGGCCAGGGAGAGGGTTCAGTGGAATAAGTGCTTGCCTGGCAAGAGCAAAGGTCTGAGTTCAATTCCCAGTTCTGCCAAAAATAAATAAATAAATAAAAATAAAAGGGGCCTTCAGGGCCGGGGAGATAGCTCAGTAGAATAAGTGCTTACCTGGCAACCACAAGGTCCTGAGTTCAATCTCCAGTACTACAAAATCATCATCATCATCATCATTTGACTGTAATGTCTACCAATGAGAAAACTTTTATTGCCCACCTCCTGAGTTATTGTATCTTTCACAAGTGGACTGTAAGATACTTGGAAACCTTGGGCCGGGGAGATAGCTCAGTAGAATAAGTGCTTGCCTGGCAAGCACAAGGACCCGAGTTCGATTTGGTTCCGCAAAAAAAAAAAAAAAAAAAGATATTTGAAAGCTTTATGCTTAGGAGCTCATGTGTTTGAGCACTGGATCTTATAGCCAGGCTGATGTGGGCTGGGATTGTGGTTTTAATGCCTCATTCCCTTCTGCATCTTATAAAGTAACTTTACTCCTGCTACCCAACTAGGTATCATCTCCTACTCAGCTTAAATTGTGGCAGGTATGGCTTTATCTGGGGCAAGTGGACTCCTGTATTGAACATCCCATGAGGCTGGTGCATTGTGGGAAAGCGGAGGGCTTCCTGCCTCCTGTGGTTACAGGGAGAAGGGAAAGTAGAAAGTGCAGAGCTGCTGCGGGTAGCGAGGCACCTTCTCCGCAGAGCTGGCTGACACAGGTCATTTCCACTTGAGCGGCGTCCTCGTGAGTCAAAAGCTATCACAACAGGCCGGTCCTGTTGTGTTGGGGATATGGAACCAGCTGTCAACTAGAAGAGGAAGCATGGTGACATAGATAAGCCGTGACACTGGCACGTTTTTATTGCCTCTGGCATGCATTTGTATGGGCTTATTTTACCTTTGGACTCAATCATATTTTTGTCTCTCTGCCCTCAACTGGTGGCCTAGCCCCTTTCCCACAATGATCATTTTGACAGCTGTCCATAGTCAGACAAAACTGGAACTCACAAGGGGCCCCACCCACATTTCTAGCCACCTTTGATAGTACTCATTTTTTCAACTTTTTTTTATGTATTTGGTACAAGGTCTTACTACACAGCTCAGACTCACAGTGATCCTCCTGTTTGCAGCATCCTCAGCGCTGGGATTATAGGCATACACCACCACACCCGGTCTCAGTGGCTGGCTCAGCAAGCCCGGGGGCAGGGCCTGTGCTGCACATGGTGCTGGGGATTGAACCCCAGTCCCTATGCTTGCCTAAGCAGGCACTTAGTCCTCTAGCTGTCTCACTGGCTCTGACAGTACTCCTTTTCAAACCAATCAGGAACTCTCCTTTCCTCCGTTGCATTATGTCTTGACAGATGCTATAGCATTGTTCAAAACCCCAGCGTCTTTATGTCTGCAGCCTCTGAAAGTCAAGGGGATGCTACTATTTGACTAAGGGAGAAGCTGAAATATATTAACCTTCCTTAAACCACGTAGCTCAGAAGAACTGAGAGAGAGATTTCCAGAGCTCTGATGGCATCAGAACATCTGAATGCCCCAAAGAGGAGAAACAGGAAGATGCCACCAGTAGAAGAGGAGGCCTGCCCGTGCTGTGGAGGCAGGAGGCCTAAGTCGAGTCAGGCTTGCAACTCTAGGGGCCTTCGAGTACTGTGCACAACCCGTGAGAGCGAGGATGTGCTTACACAGACCTTAGGCACCCAGTGAATGGCGGCAGAACGGAATTACCGGTCATGTGACCTGGAACCCCGGGTTTTTCTCACCTGGGTAAAAGTGACCATCAGGCTAGAAGCCTTTTGAGTAGTTTTGTTACCTCAAATAGCCTCATGCATCCCCTCTGGGAGCAATTCTTCCCTCCACAAATCCCGTGCATGCGCATTCAGAAAGAAGATTCAGGAACAACGGACCAGACTTCATGGCTCCAAGTGTGGACTCAAGGCAGGCACGGGGTCCTCCGTCCCCACAATCAGAGAGTCTCCAGTCACAATGCCCCTATGTGGAGAGGCCACAGGGGCAGCCTTTGGCAAGGCCCAGATGTTTGGGGCAGCAGCTTAGGGCACTACGTCATATATTTACAAAGCAAAATTAAGCACCTGACCTGCCCGAGACTGGCAGCTGCTCAACCCAGGAGTGTTCTCCTGTCCACGACCTCACTTTCTTCGGTTGCACTTATCTGAGGCCAATTGTGATCCAAAATATTTCATAGAAAATTCTAAAAATAAATCATCTACAGGTTTTAAATAAGTTTTTCACAGTATATTGCAGTTGTCACTTTTTTGGTTATATGTTATTAATCTCTTGTCTACTTTAAAAATCAAACAACATAAGTATGGGCAATATGTGTAGGAAAAAATACACATACAGCGGCTTTGGCACATCTGGGTCTTGGAGGATCTTCCCCATAGGTGCGGAGGATGACTGTGTTCCTTTTCCACTGATCCACGAATTTGCACCATTCCTCCTACACCAAGCCCCAGAGGCAGCCAGGCAGCCTTCCTGTCAGGGGAGGAAGCTCCTGACATCACGGGGCTCCGTAGTTTGTCCTAAAGATGTGTCCACTGCCTAGTACATAAAGGCCTTCGACTGTTACTGGCTTCTCTGCCTAGAGAAACAAATCCGAAGCGGGTCACTGTCTGTGTCAGCCTCGGGCATAGCGCTGAGCTGCCGCATCCTAGGAGGATATTCAGCCCTGAGCAGGCCGTTCTTCAGGGAGCACAATAGAAGTCTCATATTCGTACCCAAGACTGCTTCACAGAAAGCATTGCTTTAAATATACTATAAAGAATCCCTCAATTTTGCTCCCGGGCACCCACAGCCTCCTCGTAGGGCTGAATACTTCAGCCAGGAAGATCAGGATTTGGGTTCGACCTGAGCCCTCCCGTCACCTGACCTGGTGCAACCGCTAACCTGATTTTGCTGGAAGAAAATGAGTCACCTGCTAAGTAGGCCATTTTCAAATTAAGTTAAAAGTATTAAATGTGAAAAATTTAAAAGCTGGTTCCTTAGAGGTAGAAAAGATTTTTAAAACTCCTACATTAGTTTTTAATGTTTCCAAAATTTGAGATTGTCCTAGGTGTGGGAGGGAAAGGTACCATTTAACTTTGGTGCCTGTGGAGTCGTATCCACTTGGAGGTCTACATGCAGGGGCCATGCATGAGGCCATGAGCTTGTCCTCATGGTCATCCAGAGCCGAGGCCAATCTAACTTCTGATACAGGGCCAACACCTCTAGCACAAAAATCCAAAAGTTTTGAGCATGATAATGCTTTTTATTTTCAAACATTTTGGATTTTAGATCTCTTCCGAATAGGGCTGTTTAACTAGTAACGTCTGTACAAGTAGTCTAAAAATCCGAAAAACTACAAAACCTAAAACGTATGTGGCCCTAGGAATTTTGGCTAAGGGAGGTTCTACTTGAAACCGGAAGCTGCGTGTGGTGAGGCACACCTCCAGCTGCCCCAGAGGCTGAGGCAGGAGGATCATCAGTTTGAAGACAGCCTACACAACTTAGCTAGACTTTGTCACAAAAACAAAAAAAATTAAAAAGAGCTATAGATGCAGCTTAGTGGTAAAACACCACTGGGTTCAATTCCTAGTACTAAAAAAATAAAGTTTTTGCTTGTTGAATTGAGGTCTTACAATTGGATAGATAGTTGAGCCTCCACTGGTGCACACAAGGTCTGTTGTCTATTTACTGCAGGTTTTAGTTACCTGTGGTCCAACACAGCGGGGAGTCCCTCCCCTGAGGCCTAAATAAGAGCTTGGGGTCTGCACTAACATCCCCAAGTCAGGGCATCTTGAGTGGATTTGTTTGTTTGTTTCTTGGTTTGTTTGTTGACACAGGTCTCACTGTGTAGTTCAGGTTGCCTCGAACACACTAAGTACCCAGCTGGCTTTGAGCTTGCGGTGATGCTCCTGGCTCAGCCTCCTGAGTGCTGGGACTGCAGGCCTGTGCGGCCACACTCAGCATTTTGAGTATTTACTACCCTCACTGTTGAGTAAACTGGGAGTGGAACGTGCCTTAGACAGGAAATCAAACGTCAGTGATGGCCCAAAACAAATGTCTGGTTTGCAAACAGAAAGAAACAAGGAATCCTGGTCAAGCTCGGGAGGTCTGGGAGCATGTATCTAACAAGCCGTGTCTGTTCATGGCCTTTGGTCAGCCCTTAGCCTGCAGTGACAGCTGAACTCATTCCCTGCTACACCCCTGGTTGAAACATGTTTCTTCGCCAACCCTGTCCTCAGGGGTATCTCCACCATCCACATACATGTTCAAGCAAAAACACAAGGCAGCTTGCAAACTGCTTCAGCCAGCAGCGAGGATGTCATTCCCGACATCCTCATTCTTGACATCGCACCGCCGCTTTTATGGTGCCCTCTGCTGTGCTCTTGAGGCGGCTTTAGTGGTCCCAGCAGAGGGTTTTGCCTCCCTGAAGTGTCTCCCTCAGGCCACACCCGCTCCTGCCTCCTGCTTCACACCCCGCCTTGCTTCCCACTGCGCAGAAGCCCTGGAGCACCACATACCTTTGGGCCCAGAGCCCTGCTACCTCCCCAGCTCTAGCTTTGCAGGGTCTGTGTCAGCATCACCAAACTCCTCTTTTCCGTGCCATCCTGGCTACTTCACTGCCCTTTTCCCTAGCTGGCACTAATTCTGCCCTCACCCACCGATCCACACCCACCGAGGATTGAATACAGGGCCTTCACACTCAACTACAGCGCCCAGCCCTTGAAATTGCTTTTCTTTTCTTAGGTCCATCAGCTGCCCCAGCTAAGCTTGAATTTGCAGTCCTGCATTGGCTTCCCAGAGTGCTGGCACCAAGGTGGCCGTCATGCTTGGCCTTTTACTCAGTTTTAAGACCCAGATCAAACACCATTTCTTCCAGAACTGCTCCCAAAACTTTCTCAGGAGACAGCACTTTAATGTCTCAATAATCTTGCATAAAGCTCGTGGTTCAACATGAATACCTAATAGTTCTGTTTATTTAGTAGTGATATCCAAACACCTTAATAAGTATCTTAACAACTTAGGAGCCATTTGAAAAATAGTACACATATATTGAAAGAAAAATATTGCTTTTTCTCATTCTGAAAAAGTCATCACTGCTTACAGCCAGGACGTGTGTGTCTCTCAGGCCCTATGTCGCTGCTCAAGCCGCTGCCATTCTCATCTCCTGTTTCTCACTGATTTCTGTTGGGTACCTGGTTTTTATTACAGCAGCTACCAAAAGCCTAGCTTCAAACAGATATGACGTCTAGAGAAACTTCAGCACAAATCGTGAAAGTGTAACTACCCTAAAGTAGACATTTACACGGTAGCCAGTGGAAGATTAGTATTGCTGTGCTTTCCTCAATTTTTAAAATATCCCGTGGCACCTCTTGGAGTCGGTCGTGACGCCCTGACCTTGTGCAGCTCGGAGTACAATCTGAGCACCTAGGAACTGCGCTGCAGAGTTAGGCTGCCTCGTCTGCGCCCCCTTAGCACGACACCTGCCTCTGGCTGGCATTCCCTGGAGAGGAGCTGGACTGACTGGGGGACAGTGTCAGAGCCACAGGGGGCCCGTGACAACCAGGGTGTTGCGGGCCTAGGGAGTCACCTTGCCTAACATTGACCAGGAAGCTCGCAGCCTGCAGTTCTGAGCCAAGGGGACCCAGAGCTATTGTCCCTGCAAGGTGCCCACTAATCAGAAAACACCATTTCTGATTGTGTTGGTTTAGTTTTTGGTTTTCATTGGGTTTCCTGGTGAGAGTTCCTTAGGAATAAAAGAGAAAGAAGAGAATAAAAGAAAGAAAAAAGGAAGGCAGAGGGAAGAAGGGAGGGAGAAAAAGAGTAGAGGAAAGGCGGGAGGAAGTGACGCCACTTGTCTCAGACAAACTAACAGGAAAGGGGCGTGTCCTTTCCAAACCCTCAAAGGCATGAGGGCATCTTCAATGCCTGGGCCAGCCCAATCTGAAGTCCAAACAGCACCAGGTCTTACAGCAGGAGGCAGAGGCATCCCAGCAGAGCACAGCAGGGCTGTTGGTGGCATGCTGGCTCCGCTCCTGCCAGCTAATTTCTAC
>NW_004524656.1:2140746-2153692 GCF_000260255.1 Octodon degus | reverse complement strand
TTTTCATAAAGATACAAAAAATAATATTTCTTATATTTTTAGTTAAAACTAAAAAACTTTTTTTAAAATTATTTATTTATTTATCTATTTATTTATTGTGTGTGTGTGGGGGGCCAGCTCAGCCCACCAGGGGGCGGGGCTGGCTGGCATGTGGTGCTGGGGGATCGAACTGCGGTCCCTGTGCTTTGCTCAGCTTCACTTGTTGTAAGTAGGTGCTCCAGACCACCGAGCCATCCCACCAGCCCCCCATGGTCCTATTTGTACTGTTCTTCTGTCTTTGGCTGGTAGAAGGTGGCATCATTTGCTTTTCATGCAGTGCTACAGAGGAACTCTAGATGTAGTTGGCAAACTTGGAACCAGGATCAGAAGTGAAGTTTATACAACCAGACATGATGGCACATTCCTGTAATCCCAGCACTGAGGAAGCTGCGGCAGGAGGATTGCTGCAAGTCCAAGGCCAGCCTTGGCTGCAAAGTGAGTTGAAGACCAGCCTGAACTGCACAGGAAGACCCTGTCTCAAAAAAACAAAAGAAGTCATGCTTATGTCTGCATGAGATTGAACTTCAAGAATCCTCACATTTTAGCAATTCTAGTCAAGAAAGTCACACTGACACTGTTCTTCACCATAATCCCTTGCTATAATCCAATGGCAAGGCCCCTGGAATTTCAGCTACCAAGGTCCTCCTCTGTCTGCGGAAGGTCTCAGGTGGCCTCTGAAATAAGCTTCTGCCAATCTGAGTCACCCTGAGAGTACCAGATGTTGGGGCTGGGCCTGGGGTTCAGGGTCCACCCACTCACGCCCACTTGCCCTTGGCTTTGGCCCCAGGGGGTGGGCTGTGGAGGTGGCGCTCTATGGCAACAGCCTTTCTCCTGCAGAGAGGAGCTGGAGCCTCGTTCTCCTGCTTCCCCTATCCAGGCTGTTCTGTGGGCGGAGCTCTGGGAACAAACTCAGCCTAGATCATGGCCAGCCTAGCAGTGGATAAAGGGGCTGTAGGCCTGCGCTTTGTGGGCGACTGGAAGGAGAAAGGGATTTTACTTCTCCTACCACCTCCTCCCTAGGGAATTCCTCTCTTCTGTTCCAGATGAACAGCTACTTTCTAGAAACGTAAAAAAGCTTCGAACCACATTGCTTCCAGAAAATTCTTTCTGGTAGCTAACTTGATCCCTTCTTGCCACTGCCAACTGTCTTGGTTACTTACTTTTCTCTTGTTGCTGGGACAAAATACCCAGCACCCAAAATTAAAGAAAGAATGGTTTATTTAGCTCACAGTTTGTGGAGGTTTCAGACCATACTCAGCTGGCTCCAGGGTGGGCTGGCACATGGCAGAGGGCAGCCCTTCACGGCAGAGCAGAACAGCAACACAGCCAGAGCAAGAACGCAGGAGGAGCAGCAGCAGCAGCAGAGGCAAGCCTCTCCCCCTTCCTTGTATTACATTCAGGCTATCTGCCCCAGGGGCTGTGACAGTCACACCCCTGCCATAATTCCAGCAGCACTTACCCCCATAATCCCAGCATTGGATCATGAATTTAATCACAAACTCTAGAAGCCGCCCCACGACTGCATGAGGCTTTGGGGGGACAACTAGACACAAATTGTAAGTCCAACACTTATTTTATTTGGGCTGATCCTCTCTGGACAGGGTGTGTTGAATACAATAACCTTCCATAAAATTAAAGGCCTGTTAGACTTGTCTTCTTTAGAAAGAAAAAATGTGGATTTCCTTAACCTTGTATCACAGCCTTTATCGTGCCCAACCCTTTCATTTTCTTCCCCAATTTTTTCCTTGAACCCTCTCCAAGATGTCTTTGGAGTTCCTGAGACCATAACTTAATTAGATCTTTCATTTTCAGAGGATTCTTCTATTTCCTCAGAAGAAATAAATTAAATTTCACTTAGGTATATTTCACCGGGGGAAGGGCATAGGACCAAGAAATGAGATGCTTTATATAAATAGCACATTGGCCTTACCACAAATGAGTTTCCCTTTTCCCAATTGTTTTTGAAACAATGGGTCCTTTTCCGGTGAACAACCTCTACCATGTCACCACTGGTGTGCTGTTGGGGGCACATAGTTTGTATCCTGACAGATGCAGAGCCTGGCCTCTGCCTGGTGAGCAGGGAGGGAGCGGACAGGCTGTCACTCAGGAGCGCCATGCAGGGTGTGGGGAGAGTGTGGGGTCCCTGTGCTTCCCGCCCTTCCTGAGCCAGCCTCACTCCAACGGGACTGGGCTACTTCCCCTTAACCTCATCTTATGGGATAGGGTTGTGTAAATAGGGTTGTGCTTCCCAGCGCTGTCCTCATCAGCCACGCAGGCTTCTTTCTCCCGACCCTTGGGAGTCTGTGCTCAGGTGCTGCACAGGAGCTGACTTGCTGCTGGGCAGCTGAGGCGACACTCAGGCCTTTGCCCAGCCACCACCTTAGCCCACCTGAGTTTCCCCTCGCGTGCAAAGAAGTTGGACTCACAGGTGATCTCGAGACCCCTTTCCTCCTGACCCTGTGGTTTTCACTTCATCAGTGTCTCGGATCAATTGCACCAGAGAAGTAACAGGAGGGAATATGGACAGGTTCTTCAGCCAAACAGGAAAAGGAGGCTTGGACAGAGGGGGGAGTTATTTGAATTCTATGATTTCTTTTCCCCTTATCAGAGACACTGAGTCAGTGTGGCATAAGGTGAATGATTGTGCATTTGTCACCTAGGGTGTATCAGGCACTGTCCAGGGCTCCTGTGTACCCCATCTTCTTTCATCTTCACATCTCACTTGGAGTGGGTGCCCGGTGGTCTAAACAGCCAACACAAAACCACTGCTCCATGGTCACAGCATGGTCACTGCCTCTGCTGTCCTGTGCCAGGCCAGAGCTCTGTCCTCATGGCTTCCTGTGCTCCTCTGACATTGCACATGCCGCCGGTGTAACACAATAATTAGCTGAATGATGGACATTTTCATGAGCCTGAGTGACAGAAATCTGTGTGAGGTCCAACCAGGTCCACATAAGTCTTGTTCTTTGTTGTGGTCCCGGGTCTTACGATGGTGCTGACAGGACAGGTCCAATCCTAAACAATTATTGAGTGAGTGTAAACATGAATGCATATGTGAATGAAAGGGTGGGTAAGAGACATGAACCCAGAGCTCAGCTCTTGGAGACAGGCCTGAAGTGTTAGAAGAGCTCCGCGCAAGAGCCTCACTGCCGGGGCTCCATGCAGGGGCTCACCCACTGTCATCAGGACAGCTTCAAGCCTTTCTCCAGACGTGGGGACAGTAGTGGTGCTTGGATCATCCTCTTGTGCCTAGTGCAGCTTGTCCCCCAAAAGATCTGTAACATAGCTGGAGATGACAGATCTACCCTGGGGCTTCCAGTGGTGGTGGGCGCGGCAGTTGTTGAGAGCAAAAAGAGACAATGATGATGTACCCTATCCTGCAGAGGGGCTGCAGGCAGGAATCCGCTCTGCAAGGGATCTGGGTCAGTAAAAGTGGGTGGGCAAAAAGGGAGGTGGAGAAACCAAGACATGACATGATAATGTTTAGGGAAGCAAAAATAAAATCCTAATGTGGAAATTGATGAAAATAGACTGCATGGGCTGCCAGGCTGCATGCAAATCTAATGCTAATTTCTTGGAAATTACTGGCAAGTCCTAACTTCCACATGCCTGGCTACAACCCTCCGTCACATACCATGGGGGAGAGAGTGGAACAGGACCTCCAATGGCCTCCTGCACACCCAACCGCTTGCTGCTGCAGTGGGAAAAGCTGCGGAGAGGCTAAAAATACTAACAATAATTTCTTCTTCCAGACAAAAGGCCTTGGCATCCACGGGAGGAAGAAGCGTTCAGGCAGCATGTGACTGGTTGGTATGAAATAAAGAAATGGAGAAAAGGGCATGTAATAACTCAGTGCATGGGGATGACCAGGCCTGTGCAGTCCACCTCTAGCAGGCCCTTCCTGGGAAGGGATGAGCCAAAGGGCTAGCGCCACCTGCATTTATCAAGTCAGTTGTCTCCTTTGCCCTGGCCCAAGGGTGTGCTTGTCCTTCGAGCTGTTTCAAGACATTCAGCATCATTTTCAGATAGACCTTCTCTAAATACTTCCCTCCGTCCATCATTTAATGTCCACTTTGTGCCAGATATGATGGAAAAAAAAAAAAATCCCAGCACTCTAGGAGGTTGAGGCAGGAGGATTGCAAATTCAAGCCCAACCTAAGGAACTTAGCAAGACCCAGTCTCAAAATTGAAAAATAAAAAAATAAAGTAAGCGAGCCTGGGGTGTAGTTTGATACAAAGGCTCTGGCTTCAATTCCCAGGACCTCCACCACCATCCCCCCAAAATTCACTTCAAATATGTGGATGCTGGGCGAATTAATTTAGAAGATCCCACATGCCTTCCAGCGCCTGTGCCGGGATACCGCAGCATCCCGCCCGCTTCCTTTTTCTTTGGAGGTGCTTGGACCTCCTCTTAGGCTGCACTGAGGGGCGGCGTACGTGGAAGCTGTACTGCGGGATTGGAAAAGCTTCAGAGTTAATCCGAGCACGCTTCCTGGAGAGCAGCTACAGGGTTCTTTTTAGGGAACTGTGGGATGGAGTCACGGTCGGAGACGCAGAACAGAAGTTGGTGTCTCTGAGCGCTGGTTATGAGGAGCCTCAAAGGGGAGCTGCTGACAGCGCAACCGAACACCTTCCCCGCGGCACCCAGGCGGGCGTATGTGGAGGGTAGATCTGTCTTTGCGCTCTGCTTCTGTTTATTCTTCTCCAGCGAGGCTTCTCGGGCTCTCTGTTCTCCTCCAGGTTGTTCTCCCACGTGGGCGACCCCTTCCTGGATGACCCCCTGCCCCGGGAATACGTCCTCTACCTCCGCCCCACCGGCCCCTTAGCACAGAAGCTCTCCGACTTCTGGCAGCAGTCGAAGCAAATCTGCGGGAAGAACAAGGCCCACAACATCTTCCCCCACATCACCCTCTGCCAGTTCTTCATGGTGAGCTGCTGGCCCTGTCTCCCGCCCCCCCCCCCAGCCTGTCCCCAGTGCCCCCAACCTCCGTGGACCTAGAGGAAGAGTGGGGCCCCGGGAGGACTATGGACAGTCAGGACCAGTGTGGGCCTCACCCCGACTCCTCTTGCTTTGTACCCACAGAGGCCCAGGAGCACTGCGTCTCCTGTGGTTTCACCCTGATGGGAAGGTCCTGGGCTTAATCCCAGTAGGAAGGAAGAGAAGGAGAGAAGAGAGTGGAAGGAGGAAGGGAGGGGGGGAGGGACGGAGGGAGGGAGGGAGGGAGGGAGGAAGGAAGGAAGGAAGGAAGAAAAGGATGGAGGAAGGAGGGAGGCAGGGAGGGAATCATTTAGCAACCAAATTAAATCCATTTCTTTGTAATACATTAAATAAGTGCAGCTGTATAGCTTCCCATAGAGAGCTGACTTAGCCACATCTTCAAGGCAAGTAGAGCGGTAGCATTTTAAGACTTTTCGTGGTACCAGAGATTGAACCCAGGGCCTTCACACTGAGCTGCACCCTCAGCCCTTTTTCATTTTTTTATTTTTATTTTTTTTCATAATGAGACAGGATCTTACCAAGTTGCCCAGGCTGGCCTAAGCTTGTGGTCCTCATGGCGCAGCCTCCCAGGCTGCTGGGACTGACGGGTCGGCATCACCACGCCCAGCAAGACAAATTTTTACAAAGATATTTGGCTCGGGGTTTTTTCCCAGATTCTCTCTGTGTCTCTGTCTCTGTCTGTCTCTGCCTCTGCCTCTGCCTCTGCCTCTGTGTCTGTCTCTCTGTCTCTGTCTCTGTCTCTGTGTGTGTGTGTGTGTGTGTGTGTGTGTCTCATAAAAAACCGTGTTCCTAACACCCTCTCTTTTGCCATTCACTTTGAAAATTAAAGCGATTATCACTTCCTCTTAGTCATACAGGCTCTTTCTCAAAAGCACGGAGCACTTAGAGACACGCATTTTTCCTCATTGCACTGCAGAGGGTAGGAGGATGATGTCAGGGCCGTGAGGCGTCTTCCTCCCAGCTCTCGGGGGTGGAGGTACAGACTCTGATTGTCTAAGAGGAACTGAAAAGGTACATAGTATGCTCACCAGTAAAAAACACAACAGTTTATCCTGTACTCTCTCATCACGTTCTTCTGTGCTTTGCTTTGGTTTTGTATTTTTGTTTTGGTGCAAAGAAAATTTCTTTATTTTTAAAATCTTACATGAATTAATGAAGCCCTGATAGATGTGTACGTGGGGGAATGCTAGATCAAGCTAATTAATACGTGTCTCACCCTGTATATTTTTTATTTGTGATGAGAACATTTAAAATCTATTCTTTTAATCTTTCAGTGCTGGAAATCAAACCCTAGGGTTTGGGTTCATGCGTGTTAGGCAAGCGCTGCTCCACTGCGCTACATCCTGAGCCCTAAAATCTACTCTCTAGCAATGTTCAAGTATCTGTTATGCTGTTATTAGCTGTATTCATCATGCTGTGTAATAGCTCTCTTGAATTTAACTCTTCTTCCTAACTGAAATTTTGGATCCAACCCCAACCCTCATTCTTGCTTCCTACTAAACCAGTCCTGCCTTGCGGTGGGGCTCAAGTCAGCCAAGAAGGGGAGAAGCTGTGCTTTCCCTGCTCCATTTGCCACATGGAGGATGTGTCTGAGTAGCTAGACCCTACTGTTCTTCTCTCGCCCCAGGCAGGAGTGGGGGTTACTAGGTCCCAGGCCCCAGGGAAGGGGTGTGTGGTGAAAGGGGCCACAGACCCCGTGCCCAGGCCTCCAAGTGACATCTACTCCCCCCCTCCTGCATCCTGCTAGTGTGAGGACAGCAAGGTGGACGCCCTGGGGGAGGCCCTGCAGACCACAGTCAGCCGCTGGAAGTGCAAATTCTCGGCACCCCTGCCCCTGGAGCTGTACACCTCCTCCAACTTCATCGGCCTCTTTGTGAAGGAGGACAGTGCAGAGGTCCTCAAGAAGTTCGCTGCAGACTTCGCCGCTGAGGCCGCATCCAAGGCCGGTGAGCACACAGGGCCCAGCCTCGCCCTGAGAACCCAAGTGGGGAAAGATGGGGTAAGAAAACATAGGTGGTACCTGGGAACAGAGAGAACGCCAGAGGCCGACTCTCCCTTCCGGGGTCCACGTGGGGCCCTTCTGCCTCCACCGGGCTCTGCCACCTTCTAGTTCCACCAGGGTGAGCACGAGGCCTGCACGCAACACACAACCTCTGTGGGAGCCGCTCACTCCCCAGCCGGGATGGCTGTAGTGGAACAGCAGGAAGCGGCAGGGAGAGAGCGGGGCAGCAGTGGGCACACAGGGCGGGAATCCCGTCTCTTAGCCGACTTCCTGAAGAGAACGCCCCGCTCACCCCCTCAGACCGGGCTGAGATGCCTGGTGACTGCCAGCATGGCACTGTAGGTTAACCGACCCCCTGGACCACACAGTCTCTCCTCTGCTTCAGAATTCAGAGCCCACCTTGCTTCCTCCTTAGCCCCCGGCCCACCCACAGTGGTGTTTACCTGAGTCTTGATGTTTACTCTGTTCTGATTCATAGTAAATCATGGGAAAACCCATTGAGCCAGCACCCTGCGACTTGCTGGCACCCATTAGAACAGCCCTAATCCTCAAAGGTCTGTCCAAAAAATGCACTCTCGCTGAGACGTCTTTAGTTCTGTCCATGACAACTCTTAATGCAAGCCAGTCAGCTCAGATGGACGCTCGGGATGTGAATGGACAGAAGGGAGACATTTGCAGTGCTCCATGTGTGGCCGCAGGGGTAGATGGGGTCGTTGGGCTGGGTGAGAGGGCCTCACTGGGCAGCGCAGGCCAGACAGTACAGAAGGAGGGGCCCTCTGATCTCCCCCCAAATGAAGTCACACTCAGCTGGTAGTTGTGGAATGCCAAGTGTGTGTTTATCAAAAAGGATGCTAAGAAGAAGACAATAAGAACTGGGGGGTACAACCTGCAACCCCAGCACTCTAGGAGGAAGAGGCATGTGGTCTCAGTTACTCTTCTCTCGTTGCTGGGACAAAATACCTGATGCACAGAATTAAGGAAGGAAAGGTTTATTTAGCTCACAGTTAGTGGAGGTTTCAATTCGTACTCAGCTGGCTCCAAGGCAGAGCGGCACATGGAAGAGGACAGCAGTTCATGGTGGCAGAAGACAGCAAAGAGCAAAGGGAGGAGTAGCTGCGACAGCTGGCAAGCCTTCCTCCCCTCCTTACATTTGTATGCAGATTATCTGCCCCAGGACGGGTATAGCCCTGACACCCATAATCCCAGCATTGGATGAAGAATCAATCACAACTCTAGAAGCTGCCCCAGTGATTGCATGAGGCTTTGGGGGGACAACTTGATTCAAACTATAACACATGTTCAGGCCCAACTCGGACAGCTTAATGACTTTGGGAGACTGTCTCCAATCAAAACCTAAAACAGGGCTGGGGACGTAGCTCAGTAAAGGGGTCTAGGGTTCAGTCCCCAGTACTAGAGGAAAGAAAGAAAAGAAGAAAGCACTGGTTTCTCCTGGCCAGAGGCGTAGTTTGGAAGCCAGACTCGGACACTGTGGTAAGAAGAGTGAGGTGGTGCAGACATCTTCAGGGAAGACAGGAGGCTCGGGAGGAGATATCAGGTTGATGGAGGAAGCGCCCCATCAGGGGAGCAGGTGACAGGAGCACCGGGTGGGACAGGGAGGTGGGGAGGGTCTGAGCCGCACAGTCTGGCCAGGTGTGGGATGCAAAACTGGAGGAGACTCTGAGCTTGCCAGCCCACGTTGTGTGGGGTTCACGGACAGAGAAAGCTGAGCAAAGCCTTGTGTTCCACGCTGGAATCTGCTGACTTTCAGCTGAATCTCAGCTGCCGTTGCTGTCACTGCCCTTTCAGTAGCAATGCAGGCCCTTCTTGCGCTATGTTCCTTTACCACAGAAACCTCAAACCGACCTCAGGAGCCAGGAAGAGAGAGATCGAGATGGCCACAGGGTCCTGATGCATTCCTGCTCTCTCAGAAGGAGCTCTGAGCACCTACAGCACGCCGTGCGAGCTCCGCGATAAAGCGTTCAGCTCACTTCCTCCTCCTTCGGACCGGAGCCCCCTGAGTCCCACCCTTCCTTAGGCGTCCCTCTCTCCAAGGACCAACCTTGAGATTCTGGCTTCAGTGCAGCCTGGTATTCCACACAAGCTGAATGTTTCAGAGAAACAGCATAATAAAGAGCCAAATTATTTCCTGTCCTTACACCCCAAGGAAGTGGCTCCCCACCCTCCGCACTTCCACAGTAACTATGGTCAGAACCACTAAGTCCCCACAAGAACCAAAACTAATGTTGCAACCTCAAAACCCAACTCCTTCACAAATCAGAAAAGCAGGTCTCAGAGAGGACTGTGGCAGATTCTTAGAGCGTATATGGAATGAGAGACAGTCAGGCCCCCAGATTTCTATGTGGAAATGTGGGCCAGCCCCCACCTCTCGAAGACAGCCTGGGACTTGGGATCGACGTCTGAGTGCCGCCCCCTGCTGGTGATTTGGGGAACTGCACAGCCAGGCTAGTGGCTGGTTTAGTATAAATCCTAAGGTGCAGAGCAGATGGCATCTTGCCCTAGAGTTATGCTTTGGTATCCTGGTTATTGACAAACTGTGGCTCCTGCCAGTAGATTGAGTGTATCTATTCCAGGTAGTTTGGGGAGACTCACTCATGTCCAGTCATTCATCAACTACTGAAATCCTATGTGGCACCTGAGTGGGGATATAGTATGAAGAAGGAGAAAGTGCCTTGTCTCATGTGGCTTCCTCCACAGAGATCATCTGTGGGATAACAGGACAAGTACCCAAAACCCGAGAAGCCAGCTTCTAGTCCTGGCGTGGCCACTAATGCTCAACGTGACAGCACCGAGGGCCTTAATTTCTTGAATTCCTCAATTGCGTGTAGTTGTAGGAGTGGCACGAGACAGAGACCAACCAAGACCACCAGGCTTGCGTAAAGGCAACATGGCATGGAATTTATTGTGCCTGGGTGCGGGCAGCTGGAGGGCAAAAAGGCCATCTGCAGGGAGCAAAGAGAAGCGCGCTTTTCTCTAGGGCTTAAAGGAAGGCAAGGGACATTAGGCGGGAAGATCTTAGTAAACATCAGTGGCCAGAGTCCTCTGCATGCCTCATGGCTCAGTGGGCAAAGTTCTTGAGGTGTCCAGTGTGAATGCTTGGGTGTCTTATAATCTGCATATTTTGTTTTATTCATTCAGCAATGTACCTACATTATATATGCACTCAGGATAGAACTCAGGACCTCATGCATGCTAGGCAAGTGCTGTTCCTGTGAGCTGCTCCCTCAGCTCACAGTCTGCGTACTTCATCATCAGGGATGATAGTAACCCTGCTCCCAAACATTTAGCAGTGCTTGAAGTCATTTTGGGTTCTTACAGCCGAGGTGACGCTAGTGTTAGAGGGTCATTTCTTTAGCAGTGGCTTTCCAACCCAAAGTGTTCCAGGTTCTTCTTGCTTCAAAGAATTGGATGAGATGAGAAAAATATGGTGCCAGGCATTTATCTATGGGAGTGAGATTGTTGGGGGTTTTTGTTTGTTCATTTGTTTGTTTGGTTTTGGTAATGGTAATCAAACTCAGGACCTTGCCTTTGCCAGGCAGGTGCTTGGGCCTCTGAGCTACATCCTTGGCTCTCAGACATTTATTTGAAAAGTGCAAGGTAAATGGCTATGGAAGAATCCAGCTCTACAGAGCAAGCTTGAGTGGAATAAAGAGAAAGAGAAGACAAAAGCAAAGGTAAACGAGCACACCACATCAAAGAAGCGCAGTGCAGGCTACAGTGCAAACTCACGCCTGATACAGACCTTCCGTGCTGGCCGCTCTTTGTTTACCCCATCCACATCTCCTGGGAGCTCCCGAGGAGTCCTACACACAGGTCGTCACGTTGCCCTGGAATCCTGTAATTGACAGGCCCCTCTCATTTCCCTGGTCAGCCTGGCCACACCTTTTCCCCATATCGTCAATGGCATCTGGCGCCGAGGGCCAGGGATGCTGCGAAGGCTCCTGCAGGTACTGCGCACAGAGCCCCTCCCAACAAACAGCTGCTCCACTCAAAATGCAGGTTGAGGACCTCACTATCATTTACAGATACTCTATCTTCTGTGTTTCTCCATCAGACTGGCCCAGAAGGAAGGCAACACAGCTGTGGAAATCACACAAAGTACACACTCTATTTCTATAGGAATTATGGTTGTGGTTTCAAGTCTTGGTTTCCTCCTATGAATAGTGGGGCTGGTGACAATCAACTGGAGTGCCGCAAGGAGGAGCCATCTAACAAGGATTATCCCTGTGCCAATCCATGGTGCTTACCCAAAATCCAGCTCTGTGGCCCTTTACCTCCTGGACAGTGGGTTGTCTCAGGCTCTGTGACCCACTTCCCTTTTTTATGTTGCTATGAAAGAAATAGCACTTGCCTGGCAAGTGCAAGGTCCTGAGTTCAATCCTTGGTACTGCAGAAAAGAAGGAGAAAGAGAAAGAGAAGGAGGAGAAGGAGGGAGGAGAAGGAGGGAGGAGAAGGAAGGAGGAGGAGGAGAAGAAGGAAGGAGGAGGAGAAGGAGAAGGAAGGAGAAGAAGAAGAAAGAAGAAGAAAAGAAGAAGAAGAAGAAGAAGAAGAAGAAGAAGAAGAAGAAGAAGAAGAAGAAGAAGAAGAAGAAGAAGAAGAAGAAGAAGAAGAAGAAGAAGAGAAATAGCTTTTGTCTAACCAAGGATCTCCCTCCTTTGTTATTTAGGAAGCAGAAATTACCAGGGTTCTTTTCTGTGTTGGTTTTTAAGTCTCCACCATTACATGACCACCACATCCTAACGGCGGACTTTTTTCTCCCTTTTTCCAGAAGTACATGTGGAGCCTCATAAGAAGCAGCTGCACGTCACCCTGGCTTACCACTTCCAAGCCAGCCACCTACCCACCCTGGAGAAACTAGCCCAGAACATTGATGTCAAACTGGGGTGCGACTGGGTGGCCACCATATTCTCTCGGGACATCCGGTTTGCTAACCATGAGGTAATGTCTCAGCACAGTTCCTGATACTGTCAAGTGCTGGCAGGGATGTGCTCAGAGCCAGGACTGCTTGCTGCTGGGCACTGCAGAGAGATGGGTGCCAGTAGGCAGCGACAAGGCAAGCACCCACCCAGGGTTTTGTCCAGTCTCTGCTAACTCCCTGGAATCTTTGAGCATGCACTCCGCTGTCTGGACCCCACGTGATTCATTTAGGTACCATCCCCATGGTGCCGTCTGCCCTGCCAACCTTGGAGGGATGTAGGAATAAAATGGAAAACAGATGGCAAATATGCTTGGAAAGATCGTAGCATTATATTCATTATCAGTATTGATAACTAATCAACCTGAGGTATCAGTCTGACCTTAGGTGAATCAAGGAATACATAAATACGAAAACATGCAAGGTGGGGCCGGCCAGATAGCTTAGCTGATTAAAGTGCCTGCTTAGGCAGATGCAGGGGCTGGGGTTTGATCCCCAGCGTGCTGTGCCAGCCCCACTCCTGGGGCACGCTGAGACACTAAGACTGGGTGTGGTGGCACACGCCTATTATCCCAGCACTTGGGAGGGTGAAAACAGGAGGATCACTATGAGTCCAGTCTATGTAGTGAGACCCTGCAGACCTTGTACTAAATACACACACAAAAAAAGAAAAAAGAGCAGAAAAAAAAATGCAAGGCATAATGAAAAGCCATTCACTGATAGCTCTGTCATACAAGGCACCATGGGACATACTCGAATTTTTAAATGTGGTCCTGTTCTCAAAGAGCAGACCAGACAAATGAGATTGTGAAAAGAAAACTCAGCCCAGGCCTTGTGGGGGTTTGTGTGCATCCCACTGAGAGGCGTGGGTGGGACAGCTGAGTCGTGTCGCAGGCAGGCAGATGGGGAAGCTCCTCACATCCTTCTTTTGAGGGAATCCACATTGCTGTGCAGTCAGTCCAGCAGGAGACAA
>NW_004524656.1:2137306-2140156 GCF_000260255.1 Octodon degus | reverse complement strand
TTCCCCTTGCTGTGTTCTAAGTGATATAAGATAATCATAACCTGAAGATAATAAATGAAAAATCCCAGAAATAAGCTCCCAAGGTTTGGGGAGTTTTTCTTAAGTTTTAAATAACTTTTAATATAGTGTGTGGTCATACTTGTTCTACTGCATGATGACCTACTGTTGTTGGTCTCTTAGTGTTCATCAGTGACAGTTCACCACTAGCCAAGATTTCAGGCACCCACAAGGGTCTTGGAATGAGTCCTCTGTGGATAAGGAAGCACCACTGCAGACGAAGAATTTGTCTTCAAATTTAACTGCATGTGTTCATTTGAGGATAGTAGTGTCTCCAAACTTTGCTGTGCCTTGGTTTTCCTAGGAAAGCCCTTGAGCTAAAATACTGACCCTGTAGAACTTACATTTGTTTTCCCAATTTCTCAACAGCAAAAGCATTGAGATTTTTGTTAGCTTGCATAGCCTTTTTAAAGAAAACAAACAAAAAGAGCACCTCTCTTTTAGGCTTTTTTAACGTAGAAGAGAGCTAGAACCTCAGAGTTGAGACCAAGCAACTCTGTTGTTTTGGAAGTGTTAGGAAAAAGCAAGCCAGAATCAACCCTTCAGGGCCACCAGAGGCGGTACCTGTAGGGAGAGTGCAGCTTTGAGGTCTTTGATGGTGACAATGTCATTGCCTCCTTTTGAGTCATTTGACACAGGTTTCTGAAAAGACAGGTTAAGTTGCCTGGAGCTAAAAGTTCCAGAGCCTCCTGGAACAGGTTGGCATAAGCGCTAAAGATGAGACCCTGGACATTGGAGCCAAAAGGTGAGGCTGGATGCTGAGGATGAAGGTGAAAAGATGTCAGTGGTGGCATGCAGATGGCCTTCGAAATGTCACCTTTCTGAGAGAGAAAAAGGCACAGTGGAATTTTACCAGGCTCATTCTCTAATCAACACTGCCCTCCAGTTAACTCAGAGGGTGATTACTTTCTGCCTGACCCACATTCTGCTCAATTGGCATGGAAAGGCAGCAAGCGCCCACATGAATTCTTTTCTAAAAATAAGGTGGCCTCTTTAATCTCTTATTTGTAAAAGCTCATTTATGAGCGCTCTTCTGGCCCAGCACTCTGTGGCCCCTTTAAGCAGACACACACACACACACACACACACACACACACACACACACTCTGGGGCTTCCCACTCTTCTGCATAGGGGCAGTTCTTGCCTTCTGCCTTCTCACTTTCTCCCCAGGAAGCAGGCTTGCACACACACACACACACACTCTGGGGCTTCCCACTCTTCTGCATAGGGGCAGTTCTTGCCTTCTGCCTTCTCACTTTCTCCCCAGGAAGCAGGCTTGATGGGCTGCCTGCCAGGGACGGAACAGATGTCCAGAGAAGGTGACTGACTGAGACGAGGATTCTCAGCCAGGCCGGAGACTGATGTCTCAGAAAGCTGTAAGAGTCTTAGTTGATGTGGACGTGCAGATACCTGTCGTGTTTGGCACAGTCTCTTCCACTTTAATGGTGACTCTGGGCCATGCTGCTGCTGTGTGCCAAGCAGTAGAATTCTAGAGGAAGGGTGGAGTTCTACCAAAACGCACACACGTAGGAGCCTGGCGCCTTTGGCTTCATATCCTGGCTCCTTCTCTTTATCAGTGATTAAATTCACTTTAACAATGTAAAACACTCTTTATTCCTAGTGTCTTCATCATACAATGGTGGTAGTGTTTTGCCAGGCTGTGGCACAGACTGAAGAAGAGGTTGTGTGGCAAGGCCCTTGCTGTGTTAGGTAGCTCTCTGCCGCTGTGACAAAACATCCTGGGAAGTTAACTTAAAGGCACAAAGGTTTGGTTCCGGCTTATGGTGTCAGAAGTTTCAGTCTGTGTTCAGCTGGTCCCACAGCCATGGTCCTCAGGGTAGAGGGGTATCATGGTGGACGGACATAGGGGAGCAAAGCTGCTCATCTCAGGGGAAGCAGAGACAAAGGGAAACAGCCAAAAAGGAAGAAACTGGATAAAACCCCCAGGGCCAGGCCGGGTGATCCACACCTGCATGTAGGCTCCACCTTCTGTTTCTGTCTCACAGTGGCACCCTCAAATCAGATTTCCTCAATGGATTAATCCCCAGTATCCAATCATGTCCCAAAGCCCGGCAGCCTGCAGCCAGGCTTCAGCACATGAGCTTTGAGGCAGCTCCAATCCAAACCCTCACAGGCCCTAAGGTACTGCCTACCGTGGGGTGGTTTTAACAAAGAAATTACTGCAGCAGCTTCTATTGTTTCAAAGATTAAAAGGCTTTCAGGGGAAGTGGGGTTCCATTTATTAGCACACAAGGCTCTGAGTGCCCATCAGTTAGCCAATTCTAAGGCAAGGAAGGAAAAGCAGACCTAAGACAGATTTAGGAGTTCTTATAAGCAGATGCTAAACATGATCCAGAAACATCAATGTAATGTAATACAAAGGAGGCATTGTGGCCTGCTACCTGGCACTCAGACGTATCTGCCTGTAGGGCACGGAAAACAGCAGGAGAACCTCGGCTCCCAGCTACTATTTTATTTCCTTTTTAAGTTGTTTGATGCTGGGAGTGGAACCCAGAGTCTCAAACCCCCTAAACACATACTTTACCACTGAACTATAGGTACCTGTAGGCCCACAGTTATAATTTTAGATATGCCACAATGCCTAAATGCTTAGATTATTCATTCAGTAAGTCAACGCTAGTTATTGTCCAGCTATTCTATTTGAGGATAGATTGTCTCCAAACCTTGCTGCATCTTGGTTTTCCTGGGAAAGTCCTTGAGGTAAAATACTGACCCCTGTAGAAGTAGGGATGGTGGCACGTGCTTATAATCCCAGAATTCTAGAGGCTGAG
>NW_004524656.1:2096366-2137112 GCF_000260255.1 Octodon degus | reverse complement strand
GCCTCACTCCACCCTGATCGAGGAAAAGGAATGTTGCTTGTTACAAATCATCACATTCCCAGCTTTGAGATTTAGGTGATGTTTTATGGATTTGTTTTGTACTTTTAAAACAAATGAGCCCTATAGAAACTTTCCTGGTTTCCTGGGAAAGCAGCTTCCATGTGTACAAGGCAGAGGAGCAGGAGAACAGAGGTGACCAGAACAGGCAGGTCCAGCCCTGAAAGAATGGGGCATGAAGGCAGGAAGGGGCAGAGAGGCCGGCACGCTGCACTGCAGCCAGTGGTGCACGTGGGCTCAGAACCTGCCGACCCCCTCCTCTGAGATAAACCACGTACTCTGGTGCTTTCTGTGGCCTTCTTCGGCACGTGTTCTGGTGGGTCCCTGTGAGGCCAGCAAGTGGCCCAGGTGGCTGCAAGGATAAATATTACTTGCGTGAGCAAGCATCATGCTTCAGCAGAAATGTGTACACTCTTCCGTGCGCTGGGCTCTGTCCCAAGGCATTGTCTTATATTGTGTCATTTAATTTTTATAGACCAGAGAGCCAGCCAAATAGCTCAGTGGATTAAAGCACTTGCAAGCAGGCACAGGGGCCGGGGGTTCAGTCCCCGGGCCTGCCATTCCAGCCCCACCCCTGGGGCACACTGAGATGGCTATTGAGACTGGGTGTGGTGGCACACACCTGTAATCCCAGCTCTTGAGAGGCTGTAAACAGGTGGATCACTGAGTCCGATCTAGTGGTGAGACCCTGAACACCCTGTAGACCCTCCCCTAAATACAATAATAATAATAATTTTTATAGACCAGGTATTATTCCATGGATTAAAAAAAGTTCAAATACCAGGGATGAGAGCCAGAATATTTAGCCCATGAACAGCTTTGGCAAAGTAGAAAAGCTAGGAAAACATCCTCCATATTTGTGGCCCTTGCAAAACTAAGATGATAGGAAATATTTTCCTCTTTTGAAGTCTTCTGATGCGAATTTTTAAGAAATGAGAAAATAAATCTCTTCTACAGTGTATTTAGGCCTATGATGTTTACATTCAGCAGGAAAGACAGCTCCCTACCCCAAGAGTAGAATAAATCAGCCAAGTGGCCAGGCTTGAGGTTGGCCCTGGGGGCTTTTCTGAGCTCAAAGAAGGAAGGTGTGCTCACCATCTGCCCTAGATGAAGGCTTGGAGGAGACCCATGCGCCACTGTCTGTGAAAAAGGATTTTCTTCCAGGCCTTTAGTAAAACTGCAGCTTTAAGGAAAATTCATTGTTTAAGTTGCTGAAGTACAAAGAACAGGGACTTCTACATTCCCAAGCCTCTCCTATAGGAATAACCCCGACCTGGCCCATCTGTGAGCCCCACATGAAGACTCACTCGCCCCTAGCGGCACCTTCCACCTGCTGCCCTGCCCAGCGCAGACAGGCTGCGGAAACTCCTTCTAGATAACAGTGGACTCCACAGGCTTTCAGCTTCCAAATGAGATGGCGAAACTCATCTCTGAATCCCGCCGGGAAGTGAAAACACATTGGGAGGAAAGTAGCCGGGAGTCCCAGGGCCATACCCACAAAACCCTGATGAGAAATGAAAGACTTTTTTTTTTTTTTTTTTTTTTTTTGCGGAACCAGGGATTGAACTCAGGCCCTTACGCTTGCCAGGAAAGCGCTTATTCCACTGAGCCATCTCCCCGGCCCCTGAGACTTTCTCATAGACATCGGGATCTACTCCGGGCCTGCCGACCTCCATCTGACGCCGTGTACCGTCTCTGGGATTCTCACCCTCGAGGCCTGTGAGAACGGCCGGGCTCACGCGCCCTCTCTTCCTTTTCCAGACGTTGCAGGTGATCTACCCCTACACCCCGCAGAACGATGACGAGCTGGAGCTGGTCCCGGGGGACTTCATCTTCATGTCTCCCATGGAGCAGACCAGCACCAGCGAGGGCTGGATCTATGGCACCTCTCTGACCACTGGCTGCTCCGGACTCCTGCCCGAGAACTACATCACCAAGGCTGACGAGTGCAGCACCTGGATCTTTCACGGGTAAGGAGGCTCCGGCCTTGGCCCACCACGGCCGACAGCGCATGGCTGGGGCGGACTTCAGGAGGTGGTGAGAAATGAACTCAGTCATGGACGGCGGGGTGGGGTAACAGGAAGTGGAGCCCATGGGCAGGAAGCTGCCTCAGACCTGGTAAAAGAGGGTAGTGCCCTGCCCCTCTTCCTGATCGGAGCCTACTCTAAAGCTGCCCAGGGGCCCGGTTCTCTGGCTGATGGGTGGTGACTCCTCAGTGCTGGGTCTTCACTGCTTGAAGGCCTCTGTCCACCTTGCCCTGGGTCATCACTCTGGATGGATTTTGTCGCAGAGCAGCCAGGGAGATTCCCAGTGTGGGAGACAGGCCAGGCTCAGGATCTCTAACCTTGGGTGCAGGATGCCCTACCTTCAGGGCCACCTTGAGCTGGTCCTCAGATTGGACACACACGTGCCAAGCCACCAGGCACTGTATCTGAGCTAACAGGCAGCTGCCAGAACAGCACCAGGGCACGCTACCTCCATTCTTCCCTAGAGCAACAACTTCCCATCCGCCCCTCACTGCTGCTTGGTTCCCGGTCTGTGCATGCTCTTCCTTCAGAGCAGTCTGTGTGGCTTGGCCGGCTCTGTCATGCTAGATTAAAATAAGAACGAAAGCACCTCCCGTTTCTTAATGCCCGCAACTCAGAGCCAGCCCTTCCCTGGCATGCATGGGCAGCCAGCCAGGGGATGTGTGCTGGGTTGTTTTTCCTCCCTCTTGTTTTTGTCATGTGGCAACACGACGGAGGCAGAATCCCTGGGCAGCAGCTGTGTGGTGGCTGACACTGCCATTGTGACCAGGAGAGTGACATGGAGAGGGGCAGTCTCTGCAGGTGTTCTGCCTGGAGATAAAAGCGAAAAGAAGGCCCTGCCCTGGTGGGCAGCAAGCAGGCAAAGCAGGGGCCCAAAGCCGGAAAGGAATGTTTTCCTCCTGAATAACCCGCTGCATGCCCCTCCCCATCCTAGCAGGCAGCCAGCCCCATCAGAGGCTCAGAGCCGCCTCGTGTACCCTGTCAAGTGCTTTTTCAGAAGTGGTTCAAAATGAAGAAGTTGAATTTCCAATGTATCATTTTACCTATATAAGAACAAGTAGAGGGACCGGCGAGATAGCTCAGCAGACTAAAACGCCTGCTTAGGCAAGCTTAGGCAAGGGCAGGGACCATGGTTCCATGATCCCCAGCGCCACATGCCGCCACCCCCAGGGCGGACTGACCCAGCCACAGAGTCTGGGCCTAGTGGTGCACACCCGTAATAATCCCTGCGCTGGGGAGGCTGAAAACAGGAGGATGAGTCCGAGCTGCGTAGTGAGATCCTGTAACAACCAAATACATTAAATTAAAAAAAAATTAGCAAACACAGTCGGACGCCCCCTGTGATGTTTCAGACAGTGATGGCATGCATGTAAAGGTGTACCGTTTGGTGACATGGTAACCAGCTGACTTGAGTACGCTCCTTCTCAGAATGTGTGCACATTGTTAAATGACAAGGGCAGTAAGGATGGATAAGCTGAGAGCTGAAAAATGGGTGGTCTGAGGAAGCCCACCCCAGCTCTCCTGTCCCCCCCCCATGGGCTGCAGGCTGGAACAGAGAACACTGTTCCCGCACCACCTGTCCCTGACGTAGAGCTCGGGCTGAGCCCACGTGACTTCAGTGAGCAGGTCACACAGTCTGCGTGTCACCTACTTTTATTTTGAGAGGTTAGCAGTGTTTCTACGAAATGACATTTGAAATCCAACCACCAGCATCGACAGCCAACACTGCTAGTGTGGGGAAATACCAGCACCATACCTCGGGACATTTCAATTAAGAATCTGAGTATTAGCCAATGTGATAGTGCATGCCTGTGATCCCAGCTTCTGGGAGGCTGAGGCAGGAGGACCACCATGATTTCCAGGCCAGCCTGAACCACAAAGAGAAACCTTGTCTCAAAAAAAAAAGAATTTTAACCAATACTCTTATATTCAAATCCCAGCTCTCCCATTTGCCAGCTATGTGGCTGTGGCCGGATTACACCACCTCTCTCAGCCTCTTTTTGTTCACTGTAAAGTGGAGGTAAGTTTTGCATTTACCTCATAGGGCTTAGCTTTTCATGGAGCCATGTCAGGTATACAACAGCGCCAAATGTACAGTAGCTATTAACATTCTGAGCACTCCTTTTTTATGTCTCGGGTTTACCAGTCCTCACTTCCATTCTCACCAAATCAAACGTCTCTTCCACAAAGCCATTCTCTGTTTGAGCCGAGGTGGAAATGCCTTGAGGAGCAGTGCCTGGCTCACTGTGAGGCCACCCTCCTTACGTCCTAATCAGCGACAGACCAGAGCAGGTGGAGCCCAGGGCCAAAGTCCTGGCCAGACTCGCTGGGAGCATGCAGAGGGGACCCTACAGCATGCTACGTGGCCCTCGCACCCTGTGTCTCTCAGCCCTCTGGGTACCTCCCACTGCTCCCTGGACTCAGAGCACCCCTGGGCAGCTCATGGAGCCCCACTGCATCCCCTAAAGTGAGTGACTGCACTTCAGGCCTGCCAAGGGCCTTCCATACCATAGGAAGGAGCCAGCACCTCCAAAGTGCTTGAGAAGAGGTTCTGGGTGTCAGCCTGGCTTCCTCCCTACCCTGCTCTCAATATATAGCACCCGTTATTGTCTTCTGGAAACACACACACACACACACACACACACACACACACACACATACACAGGCTGTCTCAGCGGGATCCGTTGATTCAAATGACAGGAGAAGAGGAGGCTGATGTTCTCTTTGCCAAATGAGCGGAAGGGGGAAGAGAAGCTATCCTATCAGCGTCTTCTCAGCTCTAATAAAGACAATAGAGGCCTATACATGCAGGATGTCAGCCAGTTCTTGAGAACCAGGCATTTCTGGGCCCGGAAGCTCTGATGAAGCAGACAGGAAACTGAATTCTCTGTAATGCCAATGTTCTGGAGGGTAACAGTGTAAACTAAAGGAGAAGTGCTGCTCTGTCAGACTGTATGAATGGCATGAGAATTCCTTGGGCTGCAGTTACTTAATTTTGCTCCCAACAGGTTGCATTTGACTGCACGACAAACTTAGTAACACAGCTATATGACACTGGCGGCTCTAGTTACACCCCACACACCTCTGTGAGGAGTAGTTTCCAGCCAGAAGTAGTGTTTAAAGGTTCTAATATGCACAAGGCTGAAAATCAGTTTTTCAGGATACAAGGCCTCTGAGGATTTCACTTATTAGCAGAACGAGTTTATCATTTGTCATTAAAGAAAAGATATGAGTAGGTACTTCTGAGAGCAAAGAAGATAAAACTCATAATTCTTTGAAAAGAAAATCTACTGAAAACCAGTTAGGTTAACATTCCTGGGAGATGCACAAAGTTATTTTCAAAAATAAAATTCTAACCAGCATGGTAGGACGATGCTGGAGGCCCAGCCTCTGTGGAGGTTGAGCCAGGAAGACCCAGAGTTCAAGGTCAATCTGGACTCTGTAGTGAAATCCTGTCTCAAAAAAATCAAAACGATCTGGGCACGGTACTTGCAACCAGGAACCAACAGTTTAACACAGCTTGGGCAATTTAGCGAGACCCAAGGGCAGCACGATGAAAGAGTTTTTAAAAAAAATTCTTATTCTTCTTGTCAGATGGAAATTACCATGGAAAAGATTAAAGGCAAAGGGAATTGTTTATTTCATTTGAACCATAAAAATAGCTGAAAACAGTGGTACATGATTGACACTTTATTATTTTTTCACATGTCCTTGGTGCCAGCCCTGCCTGTGACATCCTAATAAGGACAAAATCATTGGATCCCAGCCCTATCCGCAGGAGCAAAAGCATCTGTTTTCAGTGCAGAAGTCCACTTCCTCCTCCTTATTAGCCGCAGGATAATAAAACAAGATGTTCGGTATAAAACAAGATTTTCCCCCCTCCGCCGGGATGGGTGCACTCTGCTCAGTCCACCCCAGTGCTGTGCTACCGGGGGAGCACCTCCTGCTCCTTCTCACTGGTGTGGAGCGTGGGTGACTCCTGGCCTAAGCAGTTAACAGTTCCTTCACCTTCTTCCGCAGTTCGTACTCCATCTTAAATACGGCATCATCCAGCTCGCTCACGTTTGGTGATGGGGTGTTAGAGAGGCGGCACTATGAGGACCAGGGACTTGGAGAGACGACGCCCCTGACCATCATCTGCCAGCCCATGCAGGTGAGACTGATGACTGCGGTCACACGCTCACATCCAATCAGGACATCAGGACACACTGAGAAGCAATTTATTAAGTGTTGACGTTGCCCTGCTGCCCCCCGCCCAGGGTCTCTGGTCTCTTGAGAATACAATACACACGATTATAGAAAATCTGCTTCAAGGCTAGGAAGAGCCAAGTGAGCTGCGTGAACAGTGACCACCAGCATTTGAGTCTGAGCTAGGAGGAAGGTTGCTCCACAGAGGAGGGAGATCTTGCTCTCTAGTGTAGGAATGGTGCCCATCGCTCTCTCTGCTTTGTACATTGTTGTGAAGATTAAAGAAAATAATAAAGTAAGGCTCCTAGCACAACAGCACATGAGTAAGTGCGTGATACATTACTTTTCCGAGAGAGGTCCGGGAAGAGAGTAGAGAGCAGGAGTTGTTTAGCAGTATGGACAGAGGCAGGCAGAATGTTCAAGTGTGGTGAGGGTGGAAAGCATAGAACACTGGGGATGGAGCCCAGAGTGTGAGTCAGGGAAGGGTAGGAAAGAAGAAAGAGAAGCCCTTTCCCACAACACATGCATTAACCTTATCCGAGCAACTAGAAGCTGATAGAAACGGCTGGCTGCCGTGGACCTGGGAGCACTAAGGAGGCCGACTCTCACCAAGGAAAGAGCTGACTGACTATTGTTAAGAAGGGACCAAAACATCCATAAGGTTCCACCAGCAGTCACAGAACCCAAACGCAGGTGGGCCTGCCTTTGACTAGACTTGCCTATTTTATCATTGAGGAGAAGCTATTGTCCTCCCGAAACCATTTCTGGGAACATCAACGCCGCTGTAGTCAGGCAGCGCAGCCCACATGGTGATTAGAATAGGGAGGCAGGCTTCGCAGCTGGAGCTGGAGCAGACGGCGCTAGACGTAAAAGAGCTACTGGTGTGGTGATAATTCGTTCCTTCCGTGGGACTGAAATGTCCTTAGGTCACCGCCTCATTTTAGAGATGAGACGGATTTGTGACAGTAGAAGTCCTTGGCCCTGAAGAAGCTGATGAAGCATGCCTTTGGGAGAGAACGCAGTCCCACTGGAGGCCTACATTCATGGCTAGTTTTGTCTCTGAGCTGCAACTCACTTGGCCTTTGTGTTTTAGCAGTGGCAAAAGGCTACTCCTGCTGAAAGCCACGGCAGCCATAACACCGCTTCCAGGACACAACGCCCACACACACACTTTTTTTTTTTTTTCCAGAAGTTGAACCCAGAACTTGATACGCGCTAGATCCTCAGTCCATTTTTATTTATATTTTGGGTCTCACTGAGTTGTCCAGCCGGCCTCAAACTTGCAATCTTTCTGCCTCCGGTTCCTAAGAAGGTGGAATCATAGGAGTGTACCATTGCATAGCCCTTCTTATTTGATGAAACACCCGCAGTGTATCTCATTTGAGCCTCAGAATGAATTCTGAGGTCTTAGTATCGGTCTTCAAAGTCGTTATTTTAAAACAGCCAGCCAAAATCTAAGGTTCTCTGGGACTTTTTAAAGCCACACCTTGGCAAAACCTGGGGTGATGTCTACTGAGCTTTGTGCCTCCTCGGGATTCACTCTTCTTCCTCTACAGCCTCTGAGAGTCAACAGCCAGCCGGGCCCTCAGAAGCGCTGCCTCTTTGTGTGTCGGCATGGAGAGAGGATGGATGTTGTTTTTGGGAAGTACTGGCTGTCTCAGTGCTTTGATGCCAAAGGTAAGCACTGTCAGGTCCCTGATCCATGGGTTTATTCAGTGCAGTTCCAGTTGTCCATGGTCATCACAGTCTGAAAATACTTAGTGGAAATATTCAAAAACAAATGATTCATAAGTTTTAAATTGGACTCTGACTGAAGTAGTGTGGTAAAATCTCACACCATCCCACTTCTGCCAGCCTAGGTGAGCCAACTTTTCCCACTGTGTGTGTGTGTGTGTGTGTGTGTGTGTGTGTGTATGTGTGTGTGTGTGTGTGTACTACCCACCTGCCGGTCACCTGCAGTCCATCTTGGTTATCAACTCTACTCTCACCACATCTCAGTGCTCATGTTCAAGTCACCCTTATATAGTAGCCTAACATGACTCACCTCACCACAGAGACATTATACCCTTCCACATCTTCACAGGAAGGGTGAGCGCAGTACATTAAGATATTTAATGAGAAAGACTACCTTTACATAAGTTTCATTGAAGTATATTATCATTGTTCTTTTATTATTGACTTCTCACTGTGCATAATTTAGGAACTAAATTCTATCATAATTACGCTTGTGTAGAAATGCACACAGTCTATGTACAATTTTCAGTAGTAGTATCTTGGTTCGGACATCCACTAAGCGTCCTGGAGCACACATTCTGCCTGTGAAAGGAACTATCGTGCTGTCTTTGGTAGACCTCATGAACTGGTATACCAATTATGGCCTCTAGGGGGCATAGGCAAGCTATATTTACCTACCTGGACTCATGTATGAGTCTGAATACTGTTAGAAAATGCCTCTGATAGGTTGAATCTTTCCTGATTGTCTTGGATCTGAGGGAAGAGCTAAGTGTTCGTATCCCCACTGTACAAGCTGAGGCACAAGAGGCCAAAGAAATGTCTTGCCTGTGGTCATATGGCAAAGTCTGTGTCCAGGATTGGTCACAGTCCCACAGCCAGAATTCCCTCCATTAAATCCCCACCCTGGCTCATCTGGTTCCCTTTTCATATCAGGAGCTTTGTAAGACAGGCGTCAGAAAATGCCACCTGGATTAGAGTGTCTGGTTGTTATTTTCACTCAGAAACTATCTCTTATCACTTCTGTCAGCAGAGCAGGAAAGTAGATTCCACACCAGTCTACTGAATAAAATGTGTCAGATTCAATATTTTACATTAGCTCCAAAGAGTGCAATTCAGTCTCTCAGTCAGGAGGGAAGGGGAAGGGTGTCAGAGCCAACAGAGCAAATCCCAAGAGCAAGAAGCTTACGCAGCTCCTGTCCAACTGTTTTCCTTCCAGGCCGCTACATTCGCACCAACCTGAACATGCCTCACAGCTTACCTCAGCGGAGTGGTGGCTTCCGGGATTATGAGAAAGATGCTCCCATCACCGTGTTCGGGTGCATGCAAGCCAGACTAGTGGGTACGCGCTCCAGAGTGACTGAGCAGGGTTTCCTGGCTCCTTCTTCCAAGGATTGGTGCCGTGGGTGTGTCAGGACGCTTCCAGGGACCTTCCATAATTTTCCAGCAGAGCTAGATGTATTTCTTCAGGTCAGAAGGGATGTATTACACAACCATTAAGTTCCAGGCATGGGCTGGGTTTACAAAATGAACACAGTGTAGTGCTTGCTCAGAAGTATGCTAGGGAAGATTATAACACTGGAGTAAGTGACAGGTCAGCTTCTGACCGTAGCACCCGAAACACAGCCCTAAGAAGAGCAAGGGTGGGAGGAAGGAGCCCAGAACCTGCTGAATTCATGGAGGCTGGCTAATGCTTGAAGACGCTCAGCTCTTTGCAGCCCTGATCTATATCAGCCAGGCAGAGAGAATGCCTCATGCTGCTCAGCAGCTTGCTTTACACAGGTCCCTGGACTGGGGTTTGAGGGCCCACGTGTGAGTTTGTGAGAAACAAACTCACATGTGGATAAATAGCCTACTGTCCGGTACACTGAATAATACGACTATGCACAGAATAGATGGGAGCACAAAAGCCCAAAAAGGGAAGACAAAGAAGAGGAAAAGAGAGGTGAGCTAGAAGAATGCACAAGAGGAAGAGAAGGGTGTTCTTAGGAGAAAAACAATATGAACAGCATCAAGGTGGCTGGGAAAACACGCTGTCTTGTTTCTAGAGCATAAATGGGGAGACCCACAAGGCATAGACTGGCAAGACGAGTACAGGCAAGTTTGCAAAAGACCATAGCCACCATATTGAAGGACAGATTTACCACGTAGGAAAACAAGTGGATTCTACGAAGCAAGCATTAAGGTATCAGATGTCAGGATTTGTCTCTGGCATCCAAGACTATGATCAGTTGAGGCTGGGGAGATGGCTCAGTGGCATAAGTGCCTACCTGGAAAACACAAGGTCCTAAGTTTGATCCCTGGTACAAAAATACATATATATGACCAGGTGAGATTTTGGTTAACACAGAATGAAATTAAAGCTAGATCTAATTTTCTTTTCCTCAAAATACAGAGATTAGAATATTGTTCTGTTTGAAGTCAGGGCATTATCCAGTTTCTATATGTCCCTTAAGGGCACATTTTGCCACTTGTAGCCACCAAGGAGAAAGAATGAGAAAAATAAGATAAGAAGGGGCCTGCTTCTTGGCCTCCTCTGGTGAGTGGATTTGCTAGAAACAAGGCTGACGCTACTGGGTCTGTGAGGACCCGCACTAGGACAGAGGGGTTCACTGGATCTATGGGAGGCACATTGCACTGGGGGTCGAGCTGAGTCCAAGTAAGTCCAACAGGCTGAGTCTCCTCAGTTTTCCTCACAGGTGAAGCCTTGTCAGAAAGTAATACTGTCATCGATCACATCTACTGCTCCCCATCCCTGCGCTGCGTTCAGACAGCACAGAACATCTTGAAAGGTGAGTTTCCCAGGTAGACAGAAGCCCGTTAGTCCCTCATCTCTAGACACTTGATCATCTCAGGGCTCAGGGATTCTCCAGTTGTAAACTGACCTGGACTTGTGAGTAAGGATTCTTTCACAAGAACACTGATTTGGTTCCAGTCGCACATTCATGCTCTGACAGCGTAAGCCAGATAAAAGAAGCATGCAGTAATGTTTTTCCTGAGAACTGAAAGCTCCCTTGAATGACTGTAGGTTTGCAAATCATTTAGAGCTTATGGAGCGGTGACCCATTTTTTTGTTTTTGTTTTTGACTTTTTAAAAAAATTTTATTGAGAAACAAATAGCAATGAGACAGTTTCAAAACCAATTAGTAGGACAGTGTCAATAATTAATATATTGCATATTGTTGTCTTCTTAGTGGTTATTCATAGTACAAGATGCAGACATGATATCCTGTCCAAACACTATTACTACAAATCTTTCTTCTCATTGAATTAAGAGAAAGTAGCTGTATATCTATCCTATTTTGTATATACAGATACAAAATGGTCCTTCATTTGTATCCCCTTTTTTTGTTTGTTTAGTTTTGTCAGAGACGGATATTCCATTGCCATTTAAATATTGTAAGTGCATGAATTCAGCAAAATAATCCAATATAGTCCAGTAGACCATAATAGTAGTGGGTTATCCACAGGACTGGCAATGTCAGAAGCTGTTGACTTGAGCCTTTTACAGCTCAGCATATTGATATGGCTTTACTTTTTATATCTCATTTTTATACTTTTCTGCTGGATGGTTAAGACCAAGATAAAGCAAGACCTATGTAACAAGAAAAGTAACTTTTGTATCTGCCAAGGCCAGTCAAATCCCCTCAGGATTTATCCTGAAACCCTGTACTGAAATTTGTAGATCCTTTGTGGTTTGTTTGACCCTTTCTTTTGTACTTGAATAGCCCAACAGTTTTTCACCCAGCTTTAACCTCTTGTTCTCCAGTTGTTTGCAGCCTCAGTGGTGCTGCTGGGAATCTCAAATCTTGATTGTCCTTGTTTCTTTAGTCAATAAGAAAGACTTTAAAAGCAGTGCTCAGCTTTTACCCTAAAACCCATACAACTGTGCAGTACAAAGATCTCCATTCTCATTTTTTTGTCGATTTGGTTTTAGTTTTCTGAGACAGAGTCTTGCTGTATAGTTCAGGCTGCCCCTGAAATCACTATGTAGGCCAGGCTGGTTTTGAAGTTATGGCAATCCTCTTGCCTCAGCCTCCTGAGTGCTGGGATTACAGGTGTGCACCACCATGCCTGGCTTCCACTCTTATTTCATTGGAAGAAAAACTGGGGATAAGGCCAGCGAGATAGCTCAGCAGACTAAGCACCTGCTTAAGCAAGTGCAGGGACCAGGGTTCGATACCCTGCACCACAATGCCATGTCAGACCTGGAACCCCAGGTGCACCGTGTGGGCCACCAAGTCCAAGCATGGTGGTGCACACCTGTAATCCCAGCGCCAGGGAGGCTGAGACAGGAGGATCACCACCAGTCTGAACTGGGTAGTGAGACCCTGTACCAAATTTTAAAAAGAGAAGAAAGAAAAAGAAAAGAAGAAAAACTGGGGATAAAAAGAGTTGAGTGGGACAACATAAAAGCCATAAACAGCCACATCAGTAAAAACTTGTTGCTATCTATGTGTCTTCTAATCGTTAACTTTAAGTAAACCTTCCTTTCCCTACAGCATTTCTGTATTAAATTTGTGCAGAGAAACTAAACTAAATACAATATTAAAAAAAAAAACTAAGCTAATATAAAGGGACAGTTTATATGCTGAGAGTAATCACCATCCAATAAAACACAGAACTTCTGCACCAGCCCATAAAAACATTAGGTTTATGGATACAGAAAATAAATAGTTTGCATGCTATTTAAATATGATTAAAGCTATGGTGCCGTCATGGGGGCTAGGAGGCTAGCTAAGTGTTTTGGTAAGACAGTTGTGGAATTTGCTTTAGAAAGAGAAATCATAGTCACGAAAAATTGAGTAAGTTATCGATGACTCTTTGCTTTTTTCCACCTCAAATAAAACATGACTTACAGCTATCATCTATTCCAAAATTGAAGCCTGAATGTTAAACTCATGTGTTAGTAAAATATAAAAATTACAAGCCTTGTCCAAATTCTCTTGCTTCCCACTTTCTTTCAGCTGTGCATAGCATTTAGTAGGAAGAAGAATAACGGACTTACAATTTTGATAGTAGCTTGGCCTGTGATTTATTTTTCCACTGAGAACATAATGGCATTTCTTTCATCTTCATTTCATTTTATTTTACCCCTAAGGTTTACAACAAGAGAATCACTTAAAGATTCGTGTGGAGCCTGGTTTATTTGAGTGGACAAAGTGGGTTGCTGGGAACACATTACCTGCGTGGATACCTCCGTCAGACTTAGCTGCAGCCAACCTGAGTGTTGATACAACCTACAGGTAATGCCTGAAACTGTTGCTCCCCACATTGTCACTAGGCCAGGATGTAGAGCAGATGAAGGGACAGCCAGCCAGCCTATGAGCCTGGGCAGTAGGGATAGACGTCAGACGATGGTTTCTGGAGCCAAAAAAAAAAAAAAGCCAGCATGCCTTTGTATTTACCACTGGTCTGACTTGCACCTTCTATTCCAACCCACTCCTGTGTTGGATTTCCTGACTTCACTGTGCCTATTTCAGCCTACTAGCAGAACCATTTGGCATCCCAGAACACACATTAGCTGAAGATAATGTAGCCTGGAAGCTCAGGAGATGAGGGAGGTGACCATGTCTTACCTTGGATTTCCACTTTTAATTTTCCCAAGCATTTTTAGTTTTCTATCCTCTGCTCGTCTACTATTGCTATAAAATCCTGGAATGCTAAAAAGGCCACATTATAAGAATTTTTTTGTGGTACTAAGGATGGAAACCAGGTCTTTGTAATGGTGTCCCAGGGGGTTACATCACTGGCCCAGCAAGCCATATATATATATATGAGTTCAAGGGAATCAGCTAAAGTTATACATTAATGACCACATAAGAAAGTAATACTGATGACAGCCAGCATTTATTGATCAATTTCTGCTTCTCAAGTATTGTGTAATATGCTTTACAGTCATCTTCAATCCTTTTCTGTTGATTTTCCCCTTAGATTAGTAACCTGTCTATGCTAGCATTTATTTTTAAAGTGCAGATTGTGAACAGGTTCATAAGACACATGTACGTAATTAAGAATTAATTGACAATAGTGCTATTACATTAACTTTCAAACATTCACTTAGCATCTGTAAAATCTCTGCGAAAGGACCGACAGTCCATGCCATATAGTGGGAAATTCAACTGATGCTTCTTAGAGTAGACTTTGGGACAAGTGACCAAAATAAGCAGAGCTGTTTTCTTTGAGAGATCTGTCATTTCACATACTCACCCGAGCCCCCATTGCAGCCACAAGAGGTTCTGGCTATGGAGGAGAGGATGTCTCTTTTCCACCGTACTCATTTTCCTGCCCTGCAGATGCACCTTCAGATAATCTGATTACTTTATCATGCATTACTTCTTCTTGCCTTAAAGGAATCTGCAGTACTTGAGGATAAAATTGAATCTGTCGGTCAGGCCCCCTACTCATAGGCTTCACATTTTGATCTCTGGCCACTGTTTTCCTGCTCTTGGGGGGCAGGGTGGATAGGAATGAGTTGTTTGCAGGCCAACAGGCATCCTCCCCCTGGCCCGCAGAGAGCTCGAGTTACGGCCAACATGGGTGAAGTGACTTCCGTGCCTCTGCATCCAGACGGCTTAGGCTGACCGTGAATGTGTCTGATTTCCCATCAATGACTCAGCAGCGCTTTCCAAGCTGGACTGTGGAGCTCCCTGGGCTGGTTCTCACTGAGCCTGCCCATGCCCACACAGACCCAGATCCAGGTGCACACAGCCCACGTCCCCCAGCCCAGGGCGATCCGAAGGCTGCGTGCTGGGGAGTGGGGATCAAGGCATGGTTCTCGCCCCATACTTCTGTCTTCTCTTCAGCAAATCAAAATTTAATTCAACCCTGTTGAGTTTGGGATGGGGCCAGAAAGATGAAGCCTCTAATTCTACAAATCAGTTGAGAAGGCCCAAGTTAAAAGCATGTGAGAGAAACGGCCCTAGGCTGAAACATCGCCTGAAGTTAATGATGCCAAGTGAGCAGGCCTTTTGTCATGCCCAAATGATAGAGGCACATGGTGATGAGAGGAGACGCAGGCTCCGAGAGCCAGGTGGCGAGAGTCAGGCATGCTCTCCAAAGGTCCCTGTCATCTTGCAGTCAGGCCCAGCAGAGAACAGGAGGGACGGGGCCCAGAAGTCTGGTTAGGGAAACTTATCAGACTGGTGACTCATATCCAAGCACATGGACAGGAGGCATGAGAGTAGCCTAGAGGCTGCACGTAGATGGAGGCCTCTGTTCTGGGAGGCTAGCTGGGTGGCAAGACAGGAAAACCAAAGTGCACACCAATGTGGCCGGGCTTTAGACGAGGAACTGGGTCCTGACAGTTGGAAAAAAGGAACTGAGAGAGGGCCTCAATGTAGAGCACTGGAGGGCAACAGATCAAGCTTTGAGTCAGGCTCAAGCCACAAGCTTGCACCAGAGCAGGTAGGGGCTGGGGAGTAGACAAGGAGGAGGGATTTTCTGTAGGCACCACCTGAGAACCTGGAGCACCGAGTACCAGATCTGGTGGCGGCTGGAAGCCCACCTGACTCGTGGACAGTACAGTACCGTGCGGGTGCAGCTAGCTGTCCCATGTCCTTCAGAACTGAGCAGACTCCAGCCCTTCATAGGTTCAACTTCAAGGTGCTGGGAAAGGCTGAAGCAAGAACTGCTCAGGAGGAGCTAGATCCCAGCAGCCATCTTGTTCTGCATTGACATAAAGCCTATCTGTCACAATGTGGTCTTGCCCTTGAAATGAGCCCATGAATCACACATCCAAAGTGGTCTTGCCTCTCAGTGTGTGGCGGGCTCGGTGTGGCAGCTCCATGGAGACCAGGTGATACAGGTAGTAATGGAACTGGATGAGAGGTAGAAATGGGGAGAGAAAGCATTTGCCTTGGGACAAACAGGTCTGGCCCTAACAAGTGGTGATTTGTGTCTCTACCTGTCCTCAGGGTAGGGTAAGGGTCAGGAACTGTTCCCAAGAGAAGCAGGAAGGCTGGGAAATTAGACAAAAGCAGGTCTCCTTCATGTGGAGCAATACGGTCCCACTTCTCTGCACAGTAAGGCCAAGAACACAGAAAGCCCACATGATGAGGGCACTGGCAAAGGCTTTCCAGCATGGAAGATCAACTCACCGGCCAGACCTGAGGCCCAGATTCAAGTCTAGGCTGTGAGAGTTGCTAACAGTGAGAGCAAGTCAATTGTTGCCTTCTGGAGCCTTAGTTCTGTAACTTGGGATTCACAAAAGTGTTCCTGGGAAGATTATACTAAAAGAATGCAGGCGGGGCACTGGCGTGGGGTCTGATGCATGGGAACCACTCACAAAGGTGTACTAACACTAACAGCAGCAGTAGTAGTAATGTACTCTGCTGGACACAGCGTGCAAATTTCACTTTTCCAACATACCAACCACCTGCCCCTGGAACCATGCACCCAGTAATAGAAGACACAATGAGAAAATAGAAAATTTAAAGGGCACAAGTATTCTCAAAGAACAAGATGAACCTCTGAGGGAACTCTGTAAGTAGTAAAGAGAGCTTACAGCAAGCAGAGGAAGCAGCCCCCATGAGCACTGCTGACTGATTACCACACTGGGTGCTATGGCCTTCTCAGATACCTCTGTGAATTGTCACAATTACCATTTACGTCTGTGGCCTTCCCACCCAGTCCATCCATCAGAGAGTTTCTCAGCACAGAAACTGGGTTCTCGTCATCTGTACGTTCCCTAGGTTTCTAGTACCAGGTACAATAAGTCTCTGACCTAGTGAGGTTCATAGGTCTGATTGGTCCAGTCTGACAGAGTGACTCTTACACCGTACGGTCATGAAAGCTCGCTGCTCGAATGTTCCTATGCTGAGGACTTCCTGTATGTTTTGTGTTCCAGATAAGAAGAAAAAGGCTGGTAGAAAGTTCATAACCGCACAAACCAGATGGAGTGGTTTTAAAACTGATCCTCCGTATATTGTCCTCTAAAGGGAGGCCTGAGATATTTCAGGCGATCAGATAAAGAGATCTAATCTCCGCCTTGCTTCCTGTTGGCTGTGTGACTAAGTCCATCAGTGACCAATGCCCAGGAAAAGCAGTCACGCTGCTTAATTACACTGTGAATGACAGGTCACCCTCATACCGTACGTGGAGCCTGCATTTCTGCTCTTGTCACTCTGGCCTCCAGTGTAGTAGAAATCCTGCACCTCTCTCCTTCCTAGGGCCCCAGATACAGGGGGACTCTAAACACGCCTGAAATGAAGATGCAGAGTGACATTCATCGCAATGTCTCAGGATCAAAATGTTTTAACATTTGTTTCGTGTTACAGACCTCACATTCCAATCAGCAAATTAGTGGTCTCAGAATCCTACGACACTTACATCAGTAGAAGTTTCCAAGTAACAAAGGAGATAATAAGCGAGTGTAAAGGGAAAGGTGAGCGATACTGTTTTGTTTTCTTTCTTCTTTAGGTGACGTTATATTGAGCTGCGTATTTAAACTTGCACTCACGTATCCAGCATGGTTAATAATGGCCTATTCAAGGTGTTTGAAATTTCTTTCAGAGACTTGCTTATAGGAAAGAAAATACATTTCCAAACTATCTACTAGATAGTTTCACATTAAATTTATAACATTCTCTGAGTACCCAAAATGCTAGATATTCCAGGGAACACCCCAGACTTAGTTACTACATTAAATAATACAGATTCTGTGTTGTAGCCAGAATTCATGCACCTTGTGCAGATCACCTATGCAGTTTCTAGAAGCTGTCTAGAATAACACTGCTTGCCTATAACTGATCCAAGAGAGTAGATTCCACACGCAAACACACCCACTGTCCCTGTTGCCACCAACCAAGAGCAAAGCTGTATAGGGTCCAAGTATCTTTGCTACTGTTTTTTTGTTTTGTTATGTTTTGTTTTGTTTTCTGTATTTTAGGGAAAGGTCTACAGGGTGTTCAGGGTCTCACTACTAGATTGGAATCGTAGCGATCCATCTGTTTATATCCTTCCAAGAGCTGGGATTACAGGCATGCACCACCATGCCCAATCTCAGTTGCCATCTCAGCACACCCTAAGGGGCAGGGCCAGCACGGCAGGCCCAGGGATCGAACCCCCAGCCTCTGCACCTGCTTTCTGGTGCTTTAATCCGCTGAGCTATTTGGCCAGCCCATCTCTTTGCTATTGTGATTGCTCAAAATTGAGCTCAGATATTTAGTGATATGTAGGACTAACCACTCAGTATAAATGTTAGGATAGTATATTTGTGCACACTGGGCAGAGACTGGAATTATGTACAAGAAACTGTTAGCAATGGGCAACAGGGGACAGATGGCTCCCAACCCCCTGTCATCAGCCTGAGCTGCTCCCTGTCATGAGGACCCCCAGCAGGGGCTCTGGGCCAGGTTTCCAGCAATCTCCATGATGCGGCAATAGTATTTAAGCCCGAAGTGGAAAGGTTGGCACTGGGGACCCTGTGGGCGTTGGACAGTTCTGCATCTTGACTGAGCTGCCTGGAGCTGTGTGCTTACGCACAGATTCAGGCTTGTGAGCCTAGAAGAGATTTGAATAAGATGCAGGGTTATACCAGCATCCATTTCCTGGTTTTCATAGTGTGCAGTAATTACAAAGGATGTGCTCACTGGGAATCTATAGAATAATTTTTCTTCTTCGTTTTTCCTTTCTAAATTTTTTTTCCAGGGCTAAGGCTAAGGATTGAACCCAGGCCATTATGCGTATTAGGCAAGCTCACTACTACTGAGCTACAGCTTCTGTCCCTGTTTGAAAATGTTTTTATACGTACTAATTGTACATGTTAATGAGGGACAGTGTGATATCTTAATGTCTATACAGTAGTAATTATCCAGGCAGAATAATTAGCTTTTCCCTTTCCATAAACATTTATCATTTCTTTGTGTTGGGCATAATTATTTTAAGATAAAATCTTTGTTTATTTTAAATAGGCTGCCTTAATGATAAGAATTTTTACAGTATTGCTTGGACAACTTGTCTTTGAAAATGCTTGTCCCAGAATGTGTAGCTTTCAGGGCAGTGTTTGCAAAGTTCACACATGCCTTTCCAGCTACAGTCTTCCCACTCCTTGTTTCCATCCCCAGGAAATAACATTCTCATTGTGGCCCATGCATCCTCCCTCGAGGCCTGTACCTGCCAGCTTCAGGGCCTGTCGCCTCAGAACTCCAAGGACTTCGTGCAAATGGTCCGAAAGGTAATTCATTTTGCATCCGGGGCCCAAGATGCCTGGTAGTTTAATAACGGTTCAGTGACTGACTTAATTTCTTCGAAGCATGCATTTCACACTGAGCTAAGGGGATTCACTTTCACTTACCCAAGATACATTGAGTAGGACTCTGCATATGGCACTTTATTAGGCTTCGTGTAAGAGGAAAAGATGTGTTAGCGCTAGTTCCAGCTTGTAAGAGCTCAAATTTAGGAAGCAGCTTGGAATTCTGAGCGATGAGGGACGATGGAGTAGAGGAACGGACGTGAGCTCTGGCCAGAAGCTTAACTAGACGCAAGGTCCTAACAAGTAGGCCAGGTGGGGGAGGCGAGGAATTAAGGGATCCTCATCCCACTGAAAGGCAAGCCTGGGAGCAAGGCAGCAAGACAGAACCCCAGGGGCGGCCCCTACTTTTGTTTTTTTGGTGTTCTGTTTTGGTTTGGGGTTTTTTTGTGCCTGTGGAAGAGCTTTTCTGGTCAGCTACCTTCCACAGCCCCCTCAGGCAAGTCTGCCACTTCTTTTCACTACCACCAGAGCACCCTGTTCAAACTCTTCCTCATTTCTATAAAACTTATTTATACATCTGTCGTTCCCAGTAATCTGCAAACTGCCAGAGGGCAGGGATTTCTGTCTTGTTCATTGATGTCTTTGGACACCTAACAGGAAAGTAAGTTTTGAAATTGTCAAGTAAAAAAGAAATTGTCAAATTAGCAAAGGCACAGCTTCAAGTTTGAATGTCACAGATACCTATGAACCACGCACTTCCTGGGAAAAGATGAAGCAAAGGTGGGACAAGTTATTTTTGGGTTTTTTTCTTCCTTTTTTTGCGGTACCGGGGATTGAACTCAGGACCCTGCGCTTGTCAGGCAAGCACTTATTCTACTGAGCTATCTCCCCGGCTCCTAGTTTTTTAAAAATTGAATCTTCTTTCCCATTGTGCCCGGGTGTCATTTCAGAAATACGTGAGGGGCCTTTTTAACCTGACATGCAATCAGGGGTTAACTCCTATGTCTTTAGCTTTCTGGTAGCCCCCACTCAGCTCAGAGTGTGTTTGCTGAGGTTTCGGTTCCCCGTGGCCAACTAAGACGCCAAAACATAGGACGCACTCTACAATAAGAGAAAAGGAAAGACCACGCTCATGTTACTTTTATTACAGTGACCACGTTCACATAACTTTCACTAGAATATGCTTTTATACTTTATTTCATATATTATTGCTGTTAGTCTCTTCTGTGCCTAATTTATAAATTAAACTTTATCATAGATATGTATGTATAGGAAAAACTGTATATAGGGGTCAGAACTGACTGAGGTTTGGGGCATCCACTGGGATCTTGGAACATGCCCATGGATAAGGGGCACGCTATATATATAACTTTGTTCTCTTTCTCCCCACCTGGCTAAGCAGCAATCTATTTTAAAAAAAAAACAACAACACTTATAATAGGGCACTCACTTTTGATAGATCCTTCTGGCGAATCCTCTTGCAGTACTGTCTTAGTTACTTTTCTCATTGCCACACCCATGAGTTAAGTGAAGAACAGTTCATTTAGCACATAGTTTCTAGATATTTCAGTTCAGGATTAGCTGGCTCCAAGGCAGGGTGGCGTGGCAGAGGAAATCCGGTTCATGGCAAGCAGAAAACAGCGGAGGCAAGCAAGCAAGCAAGCAAGCAAGGGATGACCACTTCTGCATCTGCCCCTCATTTTTTATCCAGCCTGCTTGGGCGGTGGTTCTTGTACCCTTAATCCTAGTGCCCTTGAGCCTAGCATTACACCGTGAATCAATCCCAGCATCAACTGCTGTAGATCCAGGCACCTCTGAAAACGCCCCACCTGTGACCACGGTAGGCTTAGGGGAGACATCTGAACACTAGTCGTGACAAGTACAAGTACTCTTTTCCCCATTTATTAGTTCTATCCATTTTGTGTCATTTACTGGCTTTTTTTTTTTTTGGTCTTTTTGAGACAGAGTTTCACTATGTAGCTCAGGCTGGCCTTGAGCTCACTTTGTAGCCCAGGCTAGTCTCAAATTCACATTGATCCTCCTTCTGCCTCGGTCTCCCAAGTTCACAGATTACAGGCATGTGCCACCACATCCAGTGCCATTTATTGGCTTTTGAAGGAGGTGTATCTCTGCATAGCCTCTGAATGCCCATTCATTATAATGGGAATAACTAATTCCCATCATACCAAGGACACCTGAATACCCTTCTATTTAGGGTTGAAAGGTAAGGTACTAACACTGTTTTCTCTTTCCCCCTTGCTCACTGCTCTTGCTGCAGATCCCATACCTGGGCTTTTGTTCCTGTGAAGAATTAGGAGAAACTGGAATATGGCAGCTGACAGACCCACCCATCCTTCCCCTTACCCACGGACCCACTGGGGGCTTCAACTGGAGGGAAACACTGCTGCAAGAGTAAGCCCACGAGGGCTGAGAGGGAACATTCTTTTGGAGAAGGATCTGCTGGGTATTCAGTAACAGTGGAAAACTCTGCACAGCGTTCTAAGTGGGCAGCTCAAATTTAACACACTTCCTTTCATGCTTAAGGTTCTTCTGACTTTGAGACTACAAAAATGAGCAAAAGACATGATTCGGGGGCAGAAAAATGCATCCTCTTGGGACTCTTGCTTAGCTATCAAGGCCTTGGAGAATCAGCTTCCTGAACCTGCTCCCGCTGCAGCAGAGGCCCAGCTTCATCCTTGTTCAGGGTGTGGGTAGCTAAGGCGCTTTGCTTCTCCCTACCGGAGCTACTGCCCCCTCCCAGGAGGGATGTGGGAAGGAGGAACGTGTCCAGAAGGCAGTCTGGGGATGGGATGGACATTCTGCCGAGCTCCATTTTCAATTTAGTCAAAACTAAGCTGACAAATCCTGCTAAGGTTACTAGAAAACATGCCCCACTGAGAGTTGTCCTTAGGTTACACCTCCAGATCTACCCTCAGTAGACTTGGTCCATTAGCATTGCTGACTCCCAGACACCCGCTGAAGGAGTGTAGTATTTGCCCTGGTATTTTCTCATTTTCTCGCAGGGGTGGGGGTGGAGGGCTTCCTACTTCTATCCATGAAATGGTGAGAGAAAGCACTTCTCCAAAGCACTTTTAGGTTCTCAAGAGGAAGATCAGATAAATGTGAGGCATATTCAAGCTAGGTGCAGAGAACTTGCAAAATATAAAGTACACTGGGGTTACCTGCGCTGCAGCCTGATGAGCCGAGCACTTCTAAGTCCCCAAGATTGGCTTGTCTTTGCCCCCAGACTCTGACAGTGGTAACTAGCTAAGGAGGTCATTTTGAAAGGATGTGTGTTGAGTGCATCATGTGGATCTGCAGGAAGCTCATTCCGACACCGTGGACGTTGTGACAGACCACAGCAAGGGCCCGGTTATGGTGCTGCCCAGTACGCACCAGCCAAACAATGTCCGAGGCTGCACCCATGGTACCCAGATGTAGAACGAAGTCAGGGAAGTAATGTAACTGGTGGCAGTCATGACTGCGCTACTCCTTGGGCTGTCCTCTTCCTGTTTGTCTTTCTCTGATGATTTAAAATCTATAGGAGGTAGGGCTACTTGAGGGAAGCTGGAGGACCATAGCCTGGTTTCTCACTACAGATACTTCCTGTATTTAGAGGGAGTTTATTTAAAAGAAAAATAAATGACAATCAAACCAAAACATCAGTTATTAATGTCTATTTAATTGTGTAAGTAGCTGACTATTATTAGAGCCGCAGACGGTGGTCTGGTAGGCTAGAGTTCACCATGTGGAATGTGTGTACATTGCAAAACCCCAACCATTTAAACGAAATATTAGTATTTGACAAATCTATATGAGCTGTAGCCACATTGAATAAATTGTAAAACCCAGACATATGTTTATAAAAATAGACCTGTACTGGTATTTGAAATTGAAATTAGACAACTGCTGGAAAAAAAGAAGTGAAAGGTGATTTGCTACATATGTTAGCAAAAGGATTATGATTATATGTTTTAAAGACACCTAGAGAAATATGATATGAAATTTCCATTTTAAGAAACAAACTGTGGTTTCTCCTCGCATTGCACCATATTGCTCTGGCTTCTGACCATAGAAATCACTCTGTGCTGACAGGATTCTGTGTTTGAACCTTGCAGGGTCTAGGGTGGAAATTCTCCCACTAAAGTTCGTACAACTCACATTTCAGCTAACTTCATGAGGTTACTGCCCCTGCCACTCGTTCTGCTGGTATTGATAAAGAAGTGGGTCCACTGTTTAATCATATCTATAATGTTTATAGACTCACCACAAGTTCTCATGGGTTTTGAATGCTTAGAATAATACTTGAACACTTCATATCAAATTTCCTGAAAACTGTAGGAGTGTGTTCTGGACAATGTCTGTACTTTTATAAAATAGAGTTGAAAATGTGTTACCCCATCCATCTTTCTTCAGGATGTCCTATGATGTCCTGAGAATCAGTTGGATGACAGAGCTTCATCCCATTGTCCTTAGTCCAGTATCAGGTAGCCTTAGGCAACAATCTACAGAAGCCAAAGGAAGAATGGGTCTGAAACAATTTTCTGAATAATTTGGGTGGAAAACCTTGAATATAAGAAAAATTATATTCCTCTGCTGTAATCAACTAGATTGCTTATCAAAATGGCTGAGTAATTTGAATTCACATTGAAATCTTATTTCACACTTAACTACTTAAAAAACTAAAGTTGGACTCCAACCAAGAAATGATAAATCATGTTGAATCTATGTGTAATAAAAGAGACAACTGTTTTTCCAAATTTCACGTTCTTATAAAAATTTTAGATTGACATTATAACCTGAAGTTAAGGTGTGCTTTTTCTGACCTGAGGCTGATGTTGATTAAAACCTGTGATACATGGAGGAAGGATAGAAAAGAAATGAGGGAAAGAATTACCAGAAAAGGATCAAATGATTTCTTATATAAAGGATTGTTTTTGAAGTTAAAAAGCTGTTGGAAATAAGCTAGTGGAAATAAATTAGCTAAAGGGCTTGGTCTAGGATTGCAAATCTCAGTGTGCTCCTACAAGTGTGCTACATCAGTGTGCTAAAGTCCGAGTGCTAGCTATAGGTAGAGCTTGGCTTTCTGTGATCTTAAAATGCCACATTGGTTCCTTGTGGACCAGAATAAAAGGCGCATTTTAATGCATGGGCTGAGGGTTTCATTTTCCCAGGCTCTGCTCCCCATCATTTTCTGGGCACCAGAAGCCTCCCTGATAGGAGCTGAGGTGACAGTGTTTCCCACTACATTTAGATTCAGAGAATCTGAATGGCTGATTAAATGGCCATCTGATGGCTGAAAGAGGGGGGTATTTTTCACCCTGTAGTGAAAGGCTTAGAGGAGTTTCTACTTTTTTTTTAAATTATACTTTAACCAAAGACTTATTTTAAAGTAATCTTATATTTGAAAGATGACTTTTGCAAAATAAATGAATAAATGCCTTCTGGAATATCAGGTTGATAAATCATCGTTGATCATTTTCTCGTCAGCCATGTCTGGGACGCACATAGACTGTCCCATTGTGTGTAGCATTGCCATAGATGTTTCTTTTCCACTCAACTAGCTGTATTCGTATTAAAATGAAGTCTCCTATTTCAATTACCTAGTGTCGTTGAGAAGGCATTGAACAGCAGCAAGAAGAGAAGTCCCTATCTGTTGCCTTTGTAGAAAGGCTTCCCTGTGTGGTAGCGAGGCACTCCCCCACCAGTGTTTAAATCTAAAAGCGGTGATGAATTGCTCTTTTGAATCCACTGAGTCGTGCATGTGTTAGAATACAGATGAACCTCCGTTTAATTTTCACAGGCTTTAGTGCAGTCTACTGCACTGAATCGGCACCGCGAAGTTAGCTGATGAGGCTCTGGTGATTTGCATTTAAATTATAATCCAGCCTGCAAGTGAGAAGGAACAGGCTATGGTTTGAGGAGGCTGTCGTGAGGGAGGGATGAGACTGATGGAGAAAAGGGTGAGGGACAGAGGAGGAAGAAGTGCCTCAACATCAATTTGGATTAATGTTGACTTTCCAGAGGTGACAGAAGCATGCTGGCAGTGTTGGCAGATGCACTGCATTTTTTAAACATAGGATTAAAATTGGATTTGCTTCTCTTTGATACTTTAACAGATTGAATTTTCCTAGGAAAGTGACTAGCTAATATACTGAAAATTTAAGGGAAGGGGAAAAAGATTGCCTCACATTGCAGAGGAAATAACTTGATTTTTAAATACATGTAACATTAGGTTTGGTGTATGTAGGCTTACGATTATAGTGATGAATAGTCAAACTTAATAGACAATCAATTCTTACAAATATTTTACCCAGTATTACTTAGTTGCCATAACAACAACAACAACAACAAAAATCAGAATTCTGCAGCTGTTCAGCTAATTATGGACTCTATACAGGACACATATGTATAATGAAAAATGTGTAATGTTTTTTGTCAATTGCCAGTCAGGTGGGGATGCTACCCCAAAGCTTTTTGTTATGCATAGACCATTCTAAACCTGCTATGTGGGGGAGGCATATGGTTTCTCATTTATAGGACTATTGTATCATTTTTTTCTATGTGATTCCAGTGTATTTATTTGAAAAATAGTTTGTATTCACCAAAAGGAAGACCACACCTGTCTGTATTATCAGATTCCTTGTACATTCCCTGTGCCATTTGTGCTTTCCTGGCCTAGAGCTTGTCCCCTGATAGAACCGTGGCACCATTGTAACCAGCCCGCTGCACCCCAGGCCGGTCACCACGCAAGTGGTCCCTAGGTGATTTAATAAAGAGAACTGGTGTCCTCGGTTGATCCAGAGCAATCACATATTAAACCCTGGGCGGTGTCTGCTGCTATCGTGTTCTCAGATGTTAACTGTGGTCATTTTGATTTTGGAAGTGTCCATTAAAATATGATTCTTCTCTCAGCTGGCCTGAAAGATGCTTGCGACTACCTGAGAAGGCAGAGGATGCTCAGCAACTGTGTGGGACTCAGAAACTGTGTGGCTCTCAGAGGTGAAAACCCACCCGCGACTGAGGAAGCAAGCTCTAAAATGCTTTCACTTTTTCCCATTTGCAAACCGTTGATGACACAAAGTAACTTTCCTTCTGTAACCCATACCACAAAGTAGAACTTTTAAAGGTTAGATTTTGTTTTTTTTCTTCAGAGACAAGTAGGCTCTCCAGGCCTCTGCAGACCCCGGGCATACACTGCCACCCCCACCTCCCCGCAGCCCAGATGCATAGGCAGAAGGCGTGGACGCTGGCACCTGGAGATCTGGTCTGGTTTCGGTTCCATGGCAGGGAGGAAGGAGAGAGCCAGGTCTGAGAAGGGATGAGACAAACCTGGTCACTCTCTCTCATTCGAGTTGCCCCCTGGCGGTTCTGGTTGGGACAGAGTCTACCAAACCTGCAGAAGAGGAGGAGATGGCTATGGGTGATGATGCATCCTCTGTCTCCTAGAAGCTACCTTTGAATAAACCCTTTTTTCCTTTTTTTCCAATTTTATTTTTATTTTTGTTTTTTGTATTTTAGTACAGGGTCTACAGGGTCTCACTTTGTAAATCACACTCGTAATGATCCGCCTGTGTTCAGCCTCCTGAGAGCTGGGATTATAGGCATATGCCACCACGCCCAGTCTCAATCACCATCTCAGCGCAGCCTGCAGGTGGGATTGGCATGGCAGGCTGGGGATTGAATCCCAGCCAGCAGCTACATCTACCTAAGCACAACAGGTTTTTTGTTGGGTTTTTTTGTCTCTGGAACCAGGGATTAAACTCAGGTCCTTGCACTTGCCAGGAAAGCATTTATTCCAATGAGCCATCTCCCTGGCCCCTTTAATAGGTGCTTTAATCAGATGAGCTTTTTGACTGGCCCTCTTTTTTCCTTCTTAACAAAACAAATTACCTCCACTGATTTGGTCAGTAGTGAGCAGACAAATCTGAGCACTCGACCTAAGTGGCCTCTGACACTTCCCCTAATCCTAGGTTCATAGCTGAGACTCCTATAACGAAAGACAAATAACAAGAAAAAAAAAAAGATACATATTTAAGTCTCCTGTGACATGGCAAACTTCATAAGGAAGTGAAGCTCTAAACAAAAATTTAAGTGTGGGGAGGGGGAAGCTCATGTTAAATTGCCCAGACTGCCTCAGACTTGGAATCCTCCTGCCTCAGCCTCCTGCATGCTGGGATCACAGGCATACACCACCCAATGTAAACCTAAATATTTTTATGCTAAGTTTGATAAAGAGTAGATAGGCTGGAGAAACATAAAGTGAGGCAGATGATCTGTGGGAATAAGTCAGGGAAAGGGTGAGGATTCTGCTCACCATCCATCATTTTCAGGGATAAGGGTGTCCTTTTGTCCAGGTGCATGGAGGACACCCCTCAGAACCACTTCCGGGGAGAAGAGCAAGCACCAGCGGAGCCAGAATGACTTCCTAGTTTCTATTTTCTCAAGTTTCTTCAGCTTACAGCAGTCAATATACAGCTGGACATGGTGATGTGTGCCTGTAATCCAGGGCTTGGGGAGGCTGAGGCAGAGAAATTTCAAGTTGGAGCCCAGCCACCTGGACAATGTAGCAAACCAGCCACACCCTGTCTCAATAACAACAAAAAAGGGTAACTTGGTATTGAAGACCCAAGGCTTAATCCCAAGTTTCACAATCAACCAATCAATCAATGAGAAAAGGGTTGGGGACACAGCTCAATGTGAAGACCCTAGGCCCAATCCCTAGTACCACCAAAAGCTTTTTTCAGTATTCCAAGGCACCACATTTCGGGGTAGCAGGTTCTGAATCCCATGAGAGTCTTCATTCTTCATCCGATACCTACCTCCAGGAACTGCACAGATCTGCTCCACAGAATAAGAATTTGGGTAAGAGAGGGGGCAAATCCACCTCTTACTTCATTCTGCCCTACTACAACCCATGGAAACCATTTTCAAAGTAATTAGATGTTAGGCTAATAAGACATAAAAATAGGCCTGGGATGAATGCAGACTTGTGCCCAGGACGTGAATACAGATTTTCATTGACACAACCATCCCCTTGCTGCCTTGGCAGGGCTGGCTTCCTGAGGAAACCTAAGCACTACCGCTGCAGTCTGACAAAAGGCCAGGCTATGTTTAGCCTCCTGGCTGGTTCTCAGGTGCTCTCTGCTTGACAGATTCCCAAACTCATTTCGCCCTTTTGTGATGTATGTAGAAGCCGCACACCCAGAGGAAACCAATCAGTGTACTTTGGATTTGTTTAAGCTTAAGTCAGCAAAATGTGGTGGTGATGTTTTTGAAAGTTGCTTGAGGTCCAGGAAGAAAAAAAAAAAAAAAAAACTTCCTCCCAACCACATAGAATACTTCCTTTTGCCAGAAATAAACATGTGAAATCCAGGCGGCTTGCTCCTGGCCACAGAAAGGTGCCACAAATTGTTAGCTTGCCATGCAGGGCTGCGCTCCTGGGGTAGTCCTCAAGGTCTGTGTACCACCGAGAAGAATGTCATGCTGTGCTAAGGACATATTCAGTCAGGGTTGAGCCAGTCTTAGCTACTCACAGGATGTCCTAGAAGCATTTCCTCTGTCTGATATGCATCATGAGGATTTTTTTTTTTTTTTTGCCAGTGTGGTTAGGAGAATCAAATAGAATAGTACATATAAAATATCTAACATTACGTGTTAATGATAATAAAGTGCTACATGCTAACAAATAGGTAATATTGCGCTAAGGGTGAAAGCCAACTTGGAGACATCCTACTCTTCTGTCACTGGGATGAGGAATAAGCACAGCATCCTCTGTAAGGATTTACACACTTTGCTTCCTGGATGAGGTGGGGTTTTTTGTTTTGGTTTGGTTTGCTTTTTTTGTTTTTTGTTTTTTTTTTCTTTCGGAAATGGGGATTGAACTCAGGCCCTTGTGCTTGCCAGAGAAGCACTTATTCCACTGAGCCATCTCCCTGGTCCCCCTGGAAATGAGTTTCTATAGGAACAGGGGAAAGATAAAAGTAGGTTTGTTGGTTGGATTTTGTGGTTCACTTGGAAGGCCCCCTTAACAATTAGCACCTTCCTTTTGTATAACTCTTTGTAATTTAAAAACCAGTTTTCACTGGAGCCTCGTAACAATTTTACAAGGTAAATAGATCAAGTATCACTAACGCACTGTGTGACTGAAACTAAGATCTCGAGGTCATGGAGTTACTCATCATTCTGCAGTACTTACTGACTGCTGTGCTCCTAGCAGGGCAATAGGCGGGAGATAGAGTGGCAAAGAAGAAAGCAAGGTGCCCGCTCTCATAGACAGGGAGATAGACAATGAAGACATAAACAAGATATTGTGAAGCCTCAGAGATACTGTTTAAGAAATATACTGGGTACTGAAAGAACAACTCTGCAACCTGTGGTAGGAGATTCCATCCTGGGGGGGTCACACATGGAGTCCCTGAACAGGTGGCCATTAAATCAGCTGAACAGCAGCTGGTGACAGCAAGGAGCTGTGCAAGGACAGCTCATAGAAGCTATGAATGCAGAAGCCCCCAAGTGGGAAGGATCTGGCTGGATGAGCATAGAAGAGCCTGCAAGTGAACAGTAATTATACTAGAAAGAGGAAGAAACAAGGCTAGCAGGTGGGCACGCCCATAGACATAGGGTCCCACAGCACAGGGCTCAGGAAGTGACCACCATGACCAGAACCTCATGCTTGAAAAGAATTGAGCCCATGACCTGGCTTTGTGTACCTGGAAAGCTAAGAATGCTGCTTACTATTTAAATGCTTGGGGAAAAATATTATTTCATGGCTTATGATTGTTATGCTAACTTTGAGTTTCAGTATCTACAAAGTTCATTGGAATATAATCTTGCTCATTCACTGACATGGTGCCTATGGCTGTTTCCAGTAACAAAGGCAGTGTTAAGTAGGAGAATTTCTTTCCCCTTGCAATACAGAAAATTGAAACCTGGGCCTTCAACTGAGCTGAATTCCCACCTCTTTTAATTAATTAGTTAATTAACTAATCTTGAAATAGGCCCTCACTCTGTTGTCTAGCCCAGGTTCAAACCTACAATACTCCCACCTCGGCCTTTGCCTCCCAGAGTGCTGGGCTAGGATTACAGGTGTGCACCACCAAGTTTGGTTAAAAAATATTTTACATGTTTACTGTTGACCCTTTATTGGAAGAACATGCTGATTGCTAATGTAGATTCACATGAAATATCTGGATTTTGTTCTAAATCCTCTGAACGTGGCACAAAAAAACTAGTTTACTTGGCAGATCAATTGGCGGTGTGCAGGGACTGGACAGTAACAGCCAGCATCTACTAAGCATGTACTTATCAGGCACTGACATGCTTTGCCTGTGTGAACTTTAATCTTCTGGACAACTTTGTTTAATAGATGCTGTCGCCCTAGTTTGTAAAACAGAAATCCATCCTTGAAAACGCCAATAACTTGCTCATCATCATATAATGTAAAAATCACTGGGCCTGACTTTTCACCATTCCAGCCTGGTTTCACAGCCTAGACAATAGCTGAAAGTTTTTTTAGGAGATGGTCACAAAAATATCATAGAAATCTAAGCACTTGGGAGATGCTTGGGTTTTCACAACACAGACGAGACCCCGGGACTTTCCTCTAACCCCCTCGCACACAGGGAAGGACACAAAGGATGCTCACTGTCCCCACAAGGCCCTATAAGCTGGACCTAAACAGCCGCCTCTGATGCTGAGGTTCAACTCAGCACTGAAATCAACTCCAGAGTCAGATCTCTGCATGCCCTGTTTGATTAGCTTACACAAAGTACCTGCCTCTTCAAAAGTCCAGGTTCCCAGACCAGGGAGATAGCTCAGTGAAATAAGTGCCTGCCTGGCAAGTGCAAGGTCCTAAGATCGATCCCTGGTACCACACACACACACACACACACACACACACACACACACACACACGTCCAGGTTCCCAAGGCTGATTTCTAGGCAGACATCTCAGGAACAAATGCTTAGTTGTTCCTCCTGTTTTCTAGGTGGATCCAAACTACCACAGTTCCTGGGGCACAGCCCCAGCCCCCTAGATCATGGATATAACTAGGTGCTTTTATGAAACCCACTGCAGGTGCTTCAGCTACTGGCCTCTATTCAAACCTCCCAGTCACCTTATCATTCAACTATTGTCCCCATTTTTCAGCTGAAGAAGTTGGTTAGAAGAGGTAAATAATGTATTAAGTTTACACAGGGGCTAGTGACAAAGCCCAGCTGACAAGCCAGGCCCCGTCTGCCTCCCACACCCATGTTCATACCACCAAGCTTGGAGGCTCCTGGGAAACTTTTATCTGAATCAATAGCTAATTTCAAAGGTTGTTTCCCTGGCTTGGGAACTCCATGCTATGTTTTACAGCAGTGTTCAAAGCATCCTGCCCCAGGTGTGAGCTAGCAGTGGTGCTGCCAGCAACTGAGATGAGCCCACCTCTTTCCCTGGCCTTGGGAAAGGCCACAACTCCCCACAAGAGTCATGAAAGGTCAAGAAGAACCTTTAGGGCTGTTTTGTAATTGCAATAAAAACTCCATCAGCTTCTGCACATAGGAAACCGCCTACTTATTTTGACCACTAGAGTAGTCTATCACTAGCCTTCTTAATGTCTTCTGTTTGAGGCCCCTACACACAACCAAGAACATGAAGAAAGACAGAAGCTTACATTGCTAAAATCTGCCTTTTCCTACACATCAAGTACTATTTCCTGCTAATAATGAAGCAGAATATAAAGATCTCCTGAAACAGGAGTCAAAGTGGCAAATTGATGGTCACTTCAAGGTCAGCAGAATATGCCACCCCCAGGTCAGCTTCTTTGGTTTGAAGATTCTTCTGAGCTTAAGGCAACTGGGAAAAAGCAGATATAAGAGCCCACTTCCCTCCTCCTATTTGCCCAAAAGCAGGACGTACATTTACTTAGATGCCTTCCTCTTTCTCAGCCAAGGATGAGGGTTGATTTTTGGAGAAAACTTAAGATCTTGATCAGCCTGGAGAGGGCACCAGCGGCATCTCCACCACGAGCTTCCGTTTCCCACAGGTTCACCCTAAAGATCTCAGTCTCCCTAAAGACTGAGATCTTCTACCCTCTGTGTTACCACTTCTCTAAAACTCAGTCACTCTTTGTTTAAAATGTTCTGTATGGCAGAACAGTAAACCACCTCTGGGAGAACTACTCATTCCCGATGCATCTCCCACGCATACATGAAACATATATGCTGTTGCTTGCTCTAATCTTTACATTTATTGAGATCCCAGATAACAACTCAGAAAGACTGAAGGTAAAATTAGTTTTCTCCTCTCCTGCTCGGTCAAGGGCCTCCTGCCTACAAAGCGATCAGAAGACTCGTTTCCATTAGAAAATGAGCAGTCACTCCCTGACCATGACGCTTCAACCTCACCTTGTCTCTCCATTTCCCTGAGCAGCCCCATTCAGCCGCCCTCCCCACGGTGCACCCCGTGGGCTGCAGCTGAGCGTGGTTGGCGAGAGCTAGTGGAAGGACTGTGCAAACCACAAGGCGGGGGGGGGGGGAGGCCTGCCAGCCAGCCGCCTCGTAGAGTTTCCCCGGGGGCAGTTTCCCATCTCTGTGTCCAGTGGACTAGGCAAGGTTTTCAGCCCCATAAACATTCTTTCTTTCATTCACTGCTTGACAAAATAAAAGTCTATCCCTTTGCTCACCTAGTGAGAATTAAATGAATCAAACTTTTTCATTTGCATATCATCTCGCCTACCAGATGACCATTTTGTAAAATAACAAGGGATTTATCAAAAAAAACGGGCAAATGATCTGAACAGACACCTCTTAAGTGAAGTACAAAAGGCCAATAAGTATATAAAAAAAAGTTTAACCGTTTTAGCCATCAAAGCTACCCTGAAATTTCATCTTATGCCTGTTGGGATCCTCTCTCACCCCAGTCAGAACAGGGGTCAACAGGAATACAAACAAAACAAAACAACACTAAATACTGTTGGGAAGAGGGAAGATGGGACATCTTGAGGCTGCTGGCGGGGAAAGTAAATCAGTATCACCCCTGCAGAAGGCAGTACGGAGGGTCCCCAAAATACTGAAAATAGAATGACCATATGATCCACTGCCTACTCTTCAGTATGCGCCAAAGGACCCCCAGTTGGTGTACTATAGAGAGGCTATCCATGAATACCCATATTTATTGAGGCATAGTTCACAGTTGGCAAGACATGGAACCAGCCGAGGTGCCCATCGACAGATAAATGCATAAAAAATTTATATATGAGAGAGAGAGAGAGAGAGAGAGAGAATTATTCCCTCACAAAGAATAATACAAAAAAAATTAAAAAGAATAATACAATCATGTCTTTTGTAGTAATATAGATGAACCTGGGGATCATCATGTTAAAAAAAAAATAAGGCTGATTCAAACAAGCAGTGTATGTTTTCCTGGAATGTGGTATATGCAAAATTTAAAGAGAGATGACATGAAAATAGAAAGGAAACTGTCAGATAAAAGGAGGTGCTCCTGGTGGTGAGTGCCCATAATCCTAACATCATAGCAGGGGGAAGAAGGAGATGTTCAAGCCCAGTCTAGACAGTTTTGTGACATAGCAAGACCTTATCTCAAAATAAAAAAAAAATTTTAAAAAAAGGAAAGGGATGTAGCCCAGTATGAAGTACACAGGGTCAATCTTCAATACAGCAAGAAACAAAAAGGAAATAAGGGGAAGAAAGGAGAGGTATATGAGAGAGTAGTAGGCAAGGATATAACTCAACATGTCACACACATGTATGAAAATAGTGAAATTCAAACTTTTGTCAAATGAATATACACTTATGAAAATACATATTAAAAAAGGAAAATGTTGGCATCTTTTAAAAACAAGGGATTTGTGGTTCACATCTAATCAACTCTTAGAGCGGTTAAGTGAAGAGATGCACGGGTTCATGGATAGGTATATATACAAATTCCAAATATATGAATATTTAAATATGCAAATATATGAATGAATGAATTTGACCCTTGGTTACCATCAAAAGTTGTTGCAAGAGTTATAGATTCAAAATATTTGCAAAGGTTGCATAGAAGTTGCCTAATGATAATTACCTGATAAAGTAGAAAAGTCAAGATAAGCAAGACTTCACTACGTAGGAATGTTTTAATGTTCTTCCCACCCTTTCTCCCCACATATGACTTGTACTTAGTTGACTTACCAGCTCTACCCACCTGTGGCCACCAACCCATCATTCACACTCCTCCATGACCGAGTTGACACTGTGGTCCCCCAAATGTTCCATCAGGAGGTGTTTAGGGGGCAGCTATCTCAGAGGAACCTCTCAGAGCAGATGGAGGAGGTGACACACGTGCTGCCTCTGCCCCCTTCAAAAGAAGCGAGCCTCCTGCATTTATTTCAGAAGCTAGAGGAAGTGGACAGTGGCGCAGCAGCGTGGCGCAGCATGTGGTGGAGGGTTCTCAGCCTGCTGTCCTGGCTCCCCTTACGAGGTAAGGACTTCGATGGAATGCTTTTATCACCCAGCTCTCTTAGTCTTTTGCCAGATGTACTGTCAACTGCACTGGTGCTGGACTACTAAGAAAGACAAGTCAGGCAAGTGCTAACTCTTCTCAAACCAGACCCAAATCACACAGCTCTCATTCAGTTGCTAAAGGGTATACAGTGAGGAACGCTGGTGTGTCTCTGAAGTCTTCTATGTTATGGGAAAATGGAGCTAGCTTCTAAGACTCTGTCTTTTAAGATGTTCCCAAATGAAAAAGCACCCATTTTAGATTTCAAATTTCCTTCCTCACTGTATAAGATTTAACCAAATAACTTAATCTCTCTAACACTCAGTCCGTATATCTTGAAGATGATAATACTCTTTGATCTACTATACTCCCTGGATTACTATAAGGATCTAATTTAAAATGTGAAAGCAATTTGAAAATGACAAAGTGCTACATAGCTTGCATCTAGTTCAGGAATAATGAGCCCAGTGAAAACCATCCTTATTTTATGAAAGTCAGTTATATTTTACATTTCCCTCTAATTTGGTTTCTTGAAGTTTAATTCTAATCTGCTGTTATGAAAATGAAAGAAGGCACTTTTACCTTTCAAGCTCAGGTTATGTTATTCCTGCCCACAAGTAAGAGTAAGGGTAACAGGAAGTGACCCTTGTCTTCCCCAGGTCCTGGCGGCGCGCTGTCTCAGATCTCAGATACCTGCAAAAATCAACCACTTATAAGCCACTGCCTGGTGACTGTCTATGTGCCTGTTTCCAAATAGTGAATCTGTGATTCTGCTCCCTGAAACAGCCTCTTCTTCTAAATTTGCAGTGATTATAGAGTGGTAACTGAAGGATGGTGTTGAAAAAAATGAGATTTCCTATTTTACAGCGTATTTCAATTCCCTACTTTCTGCACTTCAATTAGTGCCCTCCTTTTGGCCCCTATGCCCTGAGGCACTTAACAAGGATTGGGTTTTGATAATGAATAATATTAGTTTTTCAGTAAGTGGCTTAAAGAATAGTCATTCAGAAAAAGTAGTTTAGGAAGCTAAAATGAGAATGATTTCAATTATTCCAATGCTTAAAGTCTTTAACTGACCTTAACTTTTTCAGACTTTGAATTTTTGCCTCACAAAACATTTAGAAGCAAGTTTTTAAATAAACAGAAGACACTGTGTCTTAAGATAAATCTAAGATATGCTGGGTACGGTGGCACACTACTGTAATCCCCGCACACCACGAAAGCTGAGGCAGGAGGATCGCTGTGAGTTCAAGGCCAGCTTCAACTACATAGAGAAACCCTATCTCAAAAACTAAAAAAGAATCAAAAACAAACAAACAAAAGAACTCTAAGACAAATCTTCTAGAACATTCTATTAAAATACTGTCTGTAGAAAAAGGAAAAGTATTTATTTTGTCATGCAGAGTGCTGAGCACATCATGTGAATTATTAATGCTACCAAAAATGCTAGATAGGATAGGTATGGATAGTCCCAATTTATAGATGAGAAGACTGGGGTCAAAAAAATGAGATAACCTGCCCACGTTTTCACAGCCAGTAAAGCCAGTAATATCAACCTGTGAAATATGAGGTGAATTTATTACTTTATGAAAATTTAATTAACATGTGTTTGTGTGGATATTGGGTTGGGATAAAACATATTCTTAATGTGAATCAGATGCTTGAAAACAGTCAGGAGAACCACACATCTGAGCTCTGCCAGGGCAACTCATGGAGATGCTGTCTCAAAATAAAAATTTAAAAGGGTTGGGGATGTAGCTCAGAGGAAGGGTATTTGCTTTGCATGGGCTTAACTCCCAGCAGTGTCAAAAAGAAACAAACAAAAAATAAAATAAAATCAAGTTTGTGAGCTATTGCCTTACACAGCTTCAAAGATTCATTGTTGGAAACTCCAATCTGAAAGCTCATCCAGCGCCCCCTCCCAGGGTGCCTCAGCTCCGTGAGTCTGGGCAAAGATGGTCCCACTGAACTAAATCTGCGCAGCCCCATCAGAGTTCCAAACAGGGGAGAATTTGACCACGTTGCTTTCTTGTCAGCAAAAAAGGCAACAATCCATCCATTTCAGTGATGTTATAAATTGTTAAGTGATTTAAGAAAATTAAATGATGGGGAGATCACTGATTGCATCTACTGTGTGGCTTCTATGGTTGCCAAGAATTTGTGACCAAAAAGAAAAAAACAGCAAAGGTCATGATCTTGGAGCCTTCCCTCTTTTCCAGGCCATTCCTGGAGAAAATAATCTCTAGGATGGATAAAACAGAGTGAGAGGAAAGAACTTCTCAGCATTTCTCCCACTTACCTACGTTGTGGGTGGTGAGAGTATCAAGTTCTCCAGGTTTACAGCCCTGCGCTCTGGTTACTTGGTGGAAGCTAAGATGCAGGACGCATTAAGGAAACTTGAATAGTGTTGTCCTTTTGCTGTTGAGAGAGCTTCTGTAGGGTGATTCTGGAAATAATTCAATCTTGAAAAGTCTTATTTATTTTCCTATTTGTAGCTTTCTCTGTTGACTTTAGCTACAAGTAGTAAGTTCTCATTTCTGAATTGGAGCATACTTATGCTCAATACTTTGTATCAACCATGCAAATAGAATTCTGCCTTAAGAATTAACTCACTGTAGTTATTTTGCTTTTAACTTAGTTCTAGTCACTGATTTCTGATATAATTATAGAACAAAACTAGCACTGCATTAAAATATGTTTCTAAAGATATACAGATTTATTCACTTCACTCATCAGCTCAACTAATATCAAGTATTATTCTGCATAAGCCATTGCAAAATAAATGAGTGACAATTTTTCCCATGAAGAGATTGTACTCTATGCACAGAAATGCACCTATGTGCTGAGTGATGTAGCAGGGTTCTGTTCAATGCCCTTCTCTCTCTAGAAGAGGGAGTGAGTCATGATGGGGAGTTGAGGTCAGATATAAGTGCAGGTGGAAAGTTTTGAAGGAAAAGGAGTAATATACATTGAGTCTTCGAATTCAGTCTTGGAAGAAATAAGAAAGGTGTTCTAGGGCTAGAGATGGGCATAGCAAAGGCAAAGTACCTTTAGGGCCCATCTTTCAGGCCACAGCAAGTGACCATTTACATGGAGTATGAATCAGAGGATGATACCGAGGAGAACATGGGAGAAAAGCCATTGGGAGTTTTGACCTGACCCCTATAGGAAATGGGGATCAGAGGAAATATTTTAATGAAGGAAGAGACATGATCAAATGTATACCTTTAAATTGTTGTTCTGGAAGCAGATGAAGATGAAGAATGAGAGGAAGGAGGGTGTAGAAGGCAATTATTACAATGGTCTGAGGTAGGAATGATGGAGGCCCCAACTGAGGCAGCAATAGTAGTGAAAAAAAAGGGGGGAATTCATTAAAGAAGTGTTTGGAGTAGCTGTCAAATATCTAATATTCAGTGGCTGGTGGTGCATTAATCCATATAAAGAAACATTGGGACAGAGCAGGTAGTGCATCTACACTGGGCCTGGGTGGGCACAGGGGTCAGGAAAAAGAATGGGCCACTTGGAAATGTTGAGTTTGAACTTGCTGCCATATAGATTTATTCAGCTTTAGTTTTAGTTATATTATATCCATGGATTGGGATATTTAGATAGTAAGATAAAATAGTGCTCTTTTACTTTATGCTTTTTCAGTCTACCACAATGACCTAAGATAGAGGTAAAGATCACACTCAACTCCCAAAATCCTGAGAAAGACTAAGAACTCTTTTTTGTTGGTAGTGGTTTTTGAGACAGGATCTTACTGTGTAGTTCAGCCTGGCCTTGAACTCACTGCAAGGCCCAGGCTGACTGTGAACTTTGATCTACCTACCTCAGCCTCCAAGATGCTGAGATTCAAGACATGTGCCACTCTGCCCAGTTTCAAAAGACCAGGGAGTCTTCAGAATGTACTGGTTTTATCTGCATGTGCTTCAGTAGATAGCTGTGGCTGCTCCTTGATCTTCTGCTTGACAGCTGATCATTGTGCTTTGGCATGAAGCCATCTGCCAAGAGGACAACTAACTTATGGGTTCAGGCAGGGAGCTAATGGTAAAGGTCATGCATTCTATTTCCATATACAATCTGTGACATAATGATGTTTTGATCTAGGGAGGATCACATGTATGTTGATGATCCATATGATCATAATATGGCCTAGGCATGTAGTAAGCTTCACCACCCACACAGTGTAGGTGGTCTCCATGTTGTTCACATGGCTATGATATCTCCTAATGATGCAGTTCTTGGGATGTGTCCCTGGGTTAAGCAAGGCACAACTGTGTAAACCAGTTACAATCTCTAACTTCAGGCTCAAAGAAAGGTTTTGTACATATGTCCGTGTAGGGCTGGGCACTCCAGGGACAGAGATAGAAACTGAGCTCAGAAGCTAATAATCCATTTGGTCAACCTGACCTATCCGTAGGTGACCTCTGAGGAGGGACACCCAGTCGTCCATTGTTGAGCTCAGTGTGCAGCCCTGTAGGGCTAAAGTAAGACCACAGAACTTAAGATAGGTGGAACAAGGAAGCAGGCACATGGCACTCAGGGGCTACGTTAGACTGAGGGTGAAGATACAAGGCTTTACAGTTTACAGCAGAGGAAGTGGTGAGCAAAAAATACCTCACACCTCACCCCGCTGGCAACAAAGGTGAAAGTTTGACCCCAGACTTGGGTGAAAGGAAACTGTAAGGAAAATCCCAACTTACTTTCCAATGGCAATGAAGGGATCATGAGAAACTTTCTTAAAACATGAGGCATCAAGACTTGGGCACCACGTTGTTGTCCTGCGCTCTAGCAAGACCTAGGCTCACTGCTCTGCACAGTATTTTTAAGTGCTGGAACTGCAGCAAAGCTGTGGCTTCTCACTGGGGCTATTCTTCCTTTCTATGATTTCCTGTTGCTAAATCAAGCACAGGGTCTACATGAGAAGACTTTAAGAGAAATCAGCGTACAAAGATGAAAAGCAAGCCTTGAAGCTAGGAATAGAGGAAACAACTAATATTGTATGGCTCACATTCATCCATGTCCACATGCAACTCAGGCATCTACAGACGCCACTCTAAACAGCATCCTGATCATCAGTTCTCAACTGCAAGCGCAAATGCTTTGATAGACTGCACTTGAGCCTGTACTAAAGAACCCATACAGCATTTCACCACAGTTTTAAGGTAGTGTAAGCATCAAATGACTCCACTTAACTCAAAAGCATGGATCCTAAGAGAAAGACAAATTACAGAGAAAGAGAGGTTTACATGGGAGTCATTTATTTCCAGGCAGGTTTCAGAGAATATCATCTCTCCCATCTTTACCAAATGCAGATTTTCTTCAAAGGTAAAAACATTGAAAAGTTTCTAAGTGCCAATTCCTAACTCCAAAGGATGAAACTAGGGCATATTTGTTAACATCATTTTTTTGTTTTATCATTGACTTAATGTGTAATTTTCTTCCAGTAACTTCTCCATTTCTCAGTGTTCTAAGTTTCTCTAAGGAATTAATTTTGGAGAAATTTAAAACATGGTCATAAAAATACAAGAACTAGAGGGAAAAGCAAGAATCACCACAATGCAATGTTGATTCATTCCAGATCCAGACGTTGGCTTGGAAGCTGCTTGACCTCTGAGCTTGAATTTCCTCATTTGTGAATGGGGAACAATGATGCCCTCTTTCCTTATTCGGGGGCTGAGTAGCTGGGCTCTCTGTTTGCAGTGGTTTGTGCTTGTTGAGTTTGAAACACCTTTCAGCCCTGTAACTGGAGTCACCAGCTAAGCAAGCTAGAGACCAGGTGAGACAGGCTGAGGGGTATGTGTAGACAGGAGAGACCCGAGGTCGGCCCTCAGGAGCACAAAGGGCAGGAGAACCCAGGGCTGGAGGGCAAGCAGGACAAGAGGCCAGTGAGTTTGGAGGGAAACAGAGGTGACTGAGATCCAAGGAACCACACAAGGACACTGTCTCAGGGAGCAGGAAGTGATCTGCGATAGCAAAGGTATGCAATAGGTTGAATAAGATGAAGTCTGGGAATGAAACACTGGCTTTGGCAATGAGAAAGCCGCTAGCATACTTGAAAA
>NW_004524656.1:2086700-2093361 GCF_000260255.1 Octodon degus | reverse complement strand
AAATAAATAAATAAATGCCCCTTAGCTAGCATATTTATCAGTGAGCACACTTATCTTCTATTCTTGACATGTACTGTGACAAGATGAGCTCCAGTGAATCAGATTTCAAAGTGGTCAGCTATGGTGGATCATTTTCCTTTTTGAAAAAATCACTTAGCCCAGAGAGATAGCTCAGTAGAATAAGCGCTTGCCTGGCAAGCACAGGGTCCTGAGTTCAATCCTCGGTACCGCAAAAAAAAAAATTAAAACATCACCTAAAATCCTCCTGTAGCCTGCCTCTTTCTCTAGCACCACATTCTTACTTTCCTGCAAGCACAGGCAAAGCCATCTGCTCGCTTCGTAGGTGCCACTCTAAAGATATTTCATTTCCTAATCTCGTTAGGTATTTAACTGGCCACACAGGAATCTGGAAGGCGGCGGAAATGCAGCCGTGGCATTTGCTCCTCCAAAGTGCGAAAGTCAAAAAGGAACCTATGAGTGGTCAGTCTGTGTTTATCTGATACCTCTCCACATGACCGCTCTTGCTTTTTTTGTACAGCTCTAAAAGACTCCAGATACCAGCTTCTTCATTCCTCGGCCACTCAGCTGTCCATCCGCATGCCCAGCGTCACCCTACAAGACGAAGGCGTGTACAAGTGTTTACATTACAGCCACTCGGTGAGCACAAAGGAAGTGAAGGTGGCTGTGCTAGGTAGGTACCACAGCAAGCGATGTTGGTACCCGGCGTCTGAGTTTTAAAATGTTGCCTTCACAAGGATGTCTGGGGACACCTCTGCCATCCTTTAAATGAAACAGAGCGTTTTGAGTGGCAAACTGTAGATTAAACTGTGAACTTCCGTATTTGTCTTTGGCTTTCATTCAATTTTCTTTCTTGGAAACTAAAAGGAAAGAGAATGAGTACTTCATGAGCCCGACTACATAGACCAGGCACCGCGTTGGGCTTTAGGGAACCAACGCTGATTGAGGCGCACACTGTGCCTATAAGGACTCTACAGAACATGTAGGAAGGCAAGACGTGGATGTCAATAAGGGAGAACCACGTGACAACTTACCCTAAGACAGGATGAGTCCAGGTATAGCTGCGCTGCGGCCAACTGGATGATGGGTTCAGATGCTGAGCCAGAGTTCTGCTCTTCTGTTGGGAGGACCGGACGTGGCAACTTAAATGATGAGCGTAACAGCCCCCCGATCATGTGGCATTTCCTCGGGTCTGAGGGTGGGCAGTTGGTTCCAGCATGTCTTACCATCTTTGCCTTTTTTTGGTCTTGGTGGCAGAACAGATCAATTAAGAATACTGGGGACTGGCGAGATAGCTCAGCTGTCTAAAGCACCTGCTTAGCCAAGCTTAGGCAGACTCAGAGCACCACAGTTCGATCCCCAGCACCACATGCCATGCCAGCCCTGCCCTCAGGGTGGGCTGAGCTGGCAAAAAACAAACAAAAAAAAAAAAACCTTGATCTTTATTGATCTCTAAATAATATAATCTTATAAATCACACAAATAGATTTTGCAAAATTGTCTTATTGAGTTAGTATGGTATGGCACCTGTCCTGAAAGAAAGCCACAAGGGGAAAGGAACAGAGAAGGCTTTGAGGACTGGTGTGACTCAATTTAAGGTTTGTCTTCTGCCCGAGTGACCACCAACAGCACCACCTTTGCTCAGGCTGGCTGCGCGCCCTTCTGCGCTCTTACAGCCCCATGAATACCTCTACCCCATTGCACTCAACACAGGTGCCCCTTTTTCTTTTGCAAGGCTGGGTATGGAACCCGGAGCCCTGCCTGTGCTAAGCACACATGCTCCTGATGGTGTGTCTAGTCCCAGCCTTGATCTTTCAATTAACACTAGAGGGTGAGGCTACCCCCAGACTCTTTGCTCCTGGAATGGCCCTGTCTTTTCCATCTTCATGTTACCAATATGTGACATTTAGTGCATGTTGGAGCTGAAAAGTGCCTTTCAATGTCTCCATAACATGGTGCAGTCAATGCGTTAAATACATGTGGTAGAGTTCAAAGTGGAGGCAGGATGGGGAAGATAAATGAGCCTGAGACAGAAACACAAAGAAAGGGACCCGCAGGACCTTTGATAAGAGATACACAGCTTTGACATCAGGAGCGGGCAGCAGTAACTAGCTCACTCTGAGATGAGTCACACAAGCTCAGGAAAGTTTAGAGCTGTAAAGGCCAGCTCGTTCACCAACTCCTTCATATCACAGGTGAGGGGAAAAAATCCCTGACGTATCAAGAAGTTGGGGGATTTACCACAGTTCCTGCCACCAGCTGAGGGCAGAGGTGGGAGGAGCTAGAATTCTCCCTCATCTCGTGCTCTACCAAGCAAATGCAGTCAAGAGTCACATTTGGTAGCAATTATAAAGTGGTGTGTGTGAGAGTAACAAACCCTCTAGCAAGAGCCACGGTAGCTTTGCAAATGCATCAGAACCCTCTAATATGACTGGATTCTGGGAAAATCCAAATAAAAAAATATGCCCATTGGTTAGACTGTCCCCTAAAGCAATCCCCACAGGTTCTTAGGCTCTGTACTTTGCTGAGATGCATGAATCAACTAAGGCAGAGAAATCCATTTTCTTCCAGCAACTCCTTTTAAGCCAACCCTGGAGGCTTCCGTTGTCAGAAGGCTGAACGGAGAAGAACATGTTGTCCTTACGTGCACCACCACCAGAAGCAAGCCCCCTCCACAGATGACCTGGCTGCTGGGGGCCAACATGGAGATCTATAGTAAGTGGAGAAACAGGTTCGTTTTCCTTCCTAAATTTCCAAGGGATTGTAAATGATCTGGCGCCCTCTGGTGGTTAAATGTGCCAAAAGCCAGCTTGAGATAATTCAGCAGTTGTGAGAAATTATCCTCATAACCGGTGTTAGACATTAATGTTGAAGGGTTCATCATTGATAATCAAAGTGGTTTTGCTTAAAACAAGGTAGAAGCCTAGATTAGAATCTTCATAATGGCTTCTTAAAATAACAGATGTAACCTACCTATTATCACTGAACGTAAAATTTCTTCTCAGGCATAAAATTAAAAGTTCATTTAATCTAATAAACATTCCAATGCTCCTGGATTTACCACGGTGTTACAATTCAATAAACCCATGTAGGTTAAAAATATTTTAAGCCAGTGGTGCACACTTGTAATCCCAGCACTTGGGCAGCTGAGGTACGAGGATTGTCCTTCATTTGAGGCCAGCCTGTACCATATGAGCTCAAGGCTAGTCTGAACTACCTGGTCAGACTCTGCCTCAAAATGTAAAAGGCATAAGAAACCAAAACAAAAATATTTTAAGTAAAAAAAAAATGCCTCTAATACCTAACCTCCCAAACATCAAAATTGTTTAATCTACTGTAAATACACTTTTAACACTTATGTTCACTTACATTTGAAATCAATTACCTACTATAAAGCCTATTTTATAATAAGATGGTAATATCTCCCACGACTTATTGAACACTGTACTGGGAATGGGTGAAAGAATGTTTGTACAGGTACGCTCTTCCTCATACAAGTTGAAAATCATCAAATCAAGCCATCATAAATCAGGAATTGTCTGTGATTAGACAAGGTCTCCCTTCCATAGTAGTGCCATGTCATACTGACAATGACAGATTTAAAATATTGTGAGAGAACATAAACTTTGAGACTTTAGTTGAAGGATAATTAATTGTGATGTTTAGAAAGTACTTCTGGTGGCCTGGCCCTAGCTCAGTTCTTTAAGTGGCTGCTTCCACAAAGCTGTCAGCCTCAGGTGGCTGTAGTTTGATCCCCACAACCCTCCAGCCAGCCAAACCTGCCCTGAAGGCATTCGAGGAGCAAAAAAAAAAAAAAAAAAAAAACGAGGGGGGCCCTGCCCCTTAGTTCAGTTCTTCAAGTGGCTGCTTCAACAAAGCAGTCAGAGTCAGGCTCAGGTTGCTGAGGTTCGAGCCCCACAACTCAAGCCAGCCAAACCTGCCCCAAAGGCATTGGGAGCAAAAAAAAGAAAAGAAAGTACTTCTACAATAGTTTGACATTTCAAAAGACTTTTTCCTCTCGGGTCTATGTAACCAAACATCCTGAGAGCTGCAAGAAATCCTACACGGCTGATAAAGCAGAGAGCCAAATGGTGCTCCAAAAAGAAAAGGCCCGCGTAATCCAGATCCGATGCTCAGGCCAGTGGCACTTCTGCTTCCTCATAAGGCTTCTCTTGAATTTGCCTTATTTACACAACCTGAGTAAGCTCTTGTGTCTTTCTGTTTCATAGCAACGTCAAACTGTCCTTCTAAGTGACCACTGTTTGTACTTTTGCCAGTGGCAAAGGGTCTGTAGGCGAAGGGTCTGTAGGTGAAGGGTCTGTAGGTGAAGGGTCTGTAGGTGAAGGGTCTATAGGTGAAGAGTCTGTAGGTGAAGGGTCTGTAGGTGAAGGGTCTGTAGGTGAAGGGTCTGTAGGAACCTATCCATTCCTGCTTACCTACTTGCCTTTGCAACTACAGCCAAAACAAACAAGGGATTTGGCTGAGGCTAGAAACACTAATTATGTTTGTCTTAAAGTCCAAGTCTTTAACAGAACCAAACCCATTCAGTTGCTTTACATACCCATAACTTTTATTTTTACCTCTTTAAATTGCTACATAGGTGGAACCCACCATATATTCGAAACAGATGGAAAGAAATGTAATACCACCAGCACGCTAACCGTGCGTTCATTTAGCAAAAACTCAACCGTGGACTGCATCATCCGACACAAGGGCCTGCAAGGAAGAAAACTGGTTGTGCCCTTCCAGTTTGAAGATTTCGGTAAGAACCCATGGTTATCTTCGATCACTTTAATTTACCTTAATATTGCTCTATCAAAACATTGGGTGGAATAGGCAAAGTCATTTATAGTGAGATAACATTCGGTGAAGCTCCCTTATGAACAACACATTCCTGCAATAACTGAAACTTCCCCAGCTCAGGAGCAGGACTATAAGTGTCCTAGTGTTTGGAAGAAACCCATTTGGGTGTAAGGATTAGCAGAGTACCTGACACGAATAAGGCCATGGTTTTCTTTTTTGATAATGACAGTTTGCATGACTTCACTGTGAATAGTTTTATTGCAATTGTATTTTTGGAGAAATCACATTTGGCTTGCCCATACTTGACCCAAAAGGAGATATTAACTGCAAGAAGTTTCCCAAAATATCAGTTTCTGTTCTTACATTTGTAGAAAGCCCTGTCATACATGGTTACTCTTCAGATTTATTTTGTGGTGACTATTTTAAAGATTCCCCCACAGATCCAAGAAATAATTTAAAAGCTGTCAGCAATCCAGTAAGAGCCATGAACCATGAGGTTGCAATTAGTAGAACTCTGGACTTGAGTTCTTTTATAAGGTACTTCTGAGTGTAAAAAGAGATTGCAGGCTAGAGGGAATCACTGTAATAAAAGAAAAAAGGGTGGATAGTGGTGCATTTCCTGAAAAATCTCTTTCATCAGATGAAATAACTGGCAAAGAAAGGAATTTGTGAAGGGCACATTCATGTAGAAGAACCTCACCAGCGAAGGCTGTCACAGTGGCGGCCACGGCTGTCATCGGGGTTGGCGGGTCCCCCGCACAGTGCCGCAGGCTTTCTGTGCAGACTTCCTCACCAAAGCAGAAGCAGTTTTTGGAGGAAGCTGCAGTCAGACTCACAACCCACAGCCCAGACTGCACTGTAGTCCCCCGCGCACTCCAACCCCAAGGTGACTCACCCCCACCCACACCTCCACCTCCACCACAGGAACTGGATCGCAGGGCGTGTAGGGGAAGAGCCCACCCATGCAAAGGCTTCCTGAAGACGCCTGGATGACTTAGCAGGGATCCAGAACCGCCGGAGGAAACAACATTTTCACATTTTAGCAATAGGCCAGCTACAAACATATCTTCTCCTGTAAGACCATAGTTCTGTGTGACTCAAAATCATATCTCAATATCATATCTCAATATCATAAATATTTCTGGTCATAGGGTAAAGATTACTCTTATTTGTGAGGTCGCTAGTAGCCATCTAGCGCCCACTGTCAGAGCTCCAGCAAGGACTCCCCAGGGAGCGAAGGTGGGAGCTGTGTGTGACTTCTATTTGTCTGTTATCTTTTCTCCCCTTGGCAATCTGTGTAGTTGGTACTCAGATCCTACAGGCATTTTGCTCTGCAAATCAGTTAAGAAAATGACTAGCGGGGAATGCTTTACAGCACAGCTACAAGGTAGGGTTCTTGTAATGTCATCTCCCCCCTCTCTGTGGGGTTGGAACCTGGGAAGACCGAGAGCATCAGGAGACTGTCGAGGAGGGCACAATATGACAGCGAACAGAGCAGCAGGAATAGGCAACTCTCTTTAGAATTGCGCATTTCTCTCTCTTGTTTTAATATTCCAAATGAATAATAATATTTAACTATTATTTACCTGCAGATGGAACTTTTAAACTATTGAGCAATAGTTCTCAAACTTTTTGGTGTCAGCACCTCTACCTTCTTTTTCTTAAACATGATTTATTTATTTATTTGGTATAGGGTGTCACTATGTAGCTCAGGCTAATGGTGATCCTCCTGGCTCAGCCTCCCCAGCACTGGATTACAGGCGCACACCACCACACCCAGTTTCAGGGTCAGCACAGGATGTGGTACCAGGGATCCAACCCAGATGCTTGTGTTTGCCAG
>NW_004524656.1:2080530-2086600 GCF_000260255.1 Octodon degus | reverse complement strand
ACTTATTCTATTGAGCCATCTCCTGGGCCCCTAACGTCTGTGTTCAATAGCCAACAATTTATGAAGAGAGAAGGAACTGAGGATTTCCTAACTTTATTATTTCACAGCTCTAATCTTTCTGCCTCTGCTCTTTTTCTAATCTGTTTCTGTCTCTGCTCTTTCTCCATCTCTGTGTGTCTCTGTCTCTATCTCTGTCTCTCTCTGGCCATGAAGTGAGTATGGGCACTATTAACTCCACCCTTGCTACCCTAGAACCTAAAAACCAGAATTTGTTATCACTATACAATTCTCAACATCCTGAGCTTGCCCTCAGCTGTTCCAATTCCAACAAGCTCATTGTCACTATAATTGCTTCTTCTTTTAATGTCTGCAAGGACTTTCAAGTATTTAATAAGAAAGCAAACTGAGACACTGGGGAAGGAGGTCTCTAATAAAGAGCTGCACAACTACAAGGCTTTGTCTTTTGACACTGATCCTTTCTGTTTTTTCTTTTTAAGGCCAGCATTATTAGCTCAGCTCCTCCACTAACTTCTTGAGTATTACTTACCAAATAATAAAAGCACATGATAATTGTATGCACTAAGCACTATTCCAGCTTCTTTACATGTTGATCTTTGTAACAACTTCTATGAGACAAATACTCTCTGCCCTCCTTTTTGTGATTTTTTTTTTAAAGCCAGGACATAGTTTTCCCACATTCATGTTGTTAGCAGCAGAGTCAGGATTCCAAAGCAAAGAATTTGGCTTGAGTATCTGTGTTTTAATCATTGTATCAGACTGACGCTTGTGTTAAGGACACACATACGAACGTAAGACAGATGATATCAAGCCTGGGAGACTAATGCCTGATAAAAGAATCCAGAGCTAAAACGTTTTCAGAGTATGAGAACTCTCAGTCCACAGTGGCCAGATAAGATTGACTCAGGAAGGATGTGTAACTTGAGCTTTGGCACAAAAAGAAACGCAGCCACACAGGGACTGGAAGATGTGCTCTGACTACAGGTTCCCCAAGAAAGAGCAGAGTACTTGCAGTGATCTCCAGCAGAGCACGAGCCCAGGAGGACGTTATAACTCAAGAGTAAAACACTAGAATCAGTACAAAGAGGGTGTCCCCAGGTCCGTGGTATGGCCAGTAGGTGTCCCCCATGCTCTGGCCAACTCGGATGACATCAGTGTCTCTTCCTTCAAACATAGAATGATATTTTTAGAAGGACACTGACAAACTAGAGTGTATTCAGGTGTGGTAGATAGGGGCAGGTGAGGAAGGAGAACAAAACTAGAGGCATTTGTTCTTTACTGTCTGAATACTACGAAAAAGAGTGGACAGTGTTTTTATCTTCAGAGGACATAAAGAACCAAGAGCAACATGTAAAAGTCATGAAGCAATACGTTTGGGTGCTTCCTTGGCGCCGCCACCTGCCCATGCCCTGTCTTAACACATAGATGACATCGAGACGAGGGTCTCTGTTTGCCCAGGTTTTCCTTGGCAGATTTGGGGAGGCCCTGCTGGGAAAATGTTTAGTCCAGTGAGTGTTGCACTGATGGGAATTAACTGATGTAGTTTTTCTGGCGTGTCCCATTCCTAGGTCATTAGTCCCAGCTAGCCTCCAGCAATAATAACCCAGAATTATTGTGTTGTATTCATGTTGACTTTCATGGGAAAACAGTTTGCTTGAGTTCTAATGGAAAAACACTCATCACCAGCCAATACTAGAATGAACAATGAGTCCATAAAAGTTAAAGAGATTCTCTGGGGAAATAGTAGAGTGTCTTTCTCTGGAAGTCTTTTAAAATGTGATTGGTTCTTGTCCTCTGAGTCCCATGTGGTCCCTACAAAGGCAGGCTGTTCCCTCACCTCTCCTCCCAATACCTGGAGAGCATTGTTCCAGTTCTGAATTGTAGTCATTCATTGCACTACAACTACGTTCTTTGGAAATGAAGAATCTTAGCCTTTGGGCCAGCCCGTCAGGACAGCCCAGGTATGGTTCTACTTCCAGGGACTCTGATGTAATCACTAATGGGTAAATACCAAGGTGTTTTCCTAAATCCCAGGAGTTTCAAAACCTTCCCAGATAGCTCTGTCATATTTCCAAGACAGGGCTACTGTTTCCCTTAGCCACCTCCCATGGATAGAACACAGACACAAGAACAGAGACTAAATGGTCTCCCACATTTTTATGACCAAGAAAAAACCCCTAGAAGGAATTGCATTGTATTGCAAAGCATCTCTATTACTATTATTCTTATTACTCATTATGCATTGGTGTTGTAGATGAGACTATTTCCAAATGGCCAAACCAAAGCAGAATTGTGGCCTTAGGCCTCAATGTTTTGTTTTCTTTTTTAATACTAATCTATTTCCCTTTTATTTTCTTATTTTGGTGTTGGGGATAGAACTCAGGGCCTCCCCAGCAAATCTCTTCAACTTTTATGGACTCATTGTTCATTCTAGTATTGGCTGGTGATGAGTGTTTTTTCCATTAGAACTCGAGCAAACTGTTTTCCCATGAAAGTCAACATGAATACAACACAATAATTCTGGGTTATTACTGCTGGAGGCTAGCTGGAGACTAATGACCTAGGAATGGAGCACGCCAGAAAAGCTATACCAGTTAATTCCCAGAGCTCTTCCAAGCAAGCTCTTAATACTTAAACTTTATCATGAATCAATGAACTCCTTTGCTTTCTTTTTGCTTGCTTGCTTGCTTTCTTCCTCTCTCTCTCTCTCTCTCTCTCTCTCTCTCTCTCTCTCTCTCTCTCAGTGATAGTTAAGGTAATTCAGTACAATATGTTATACTTGTGACTCCTAATTTATAAACACATACTATTGTATTTATGAAAAATCCTTGCTCCTTCATTGATAAGAAGCATCTTGTCATCAAGGGAAAATTTGTTTTTAACTTAAAATTTGAAGAAATAAGGAGAGACATGAGTGTACCGAAGCAACAGGAAAGCCTGCTTATTTTTCCCTCATTTTCTTGCGCGTTGATAAATGTGTAGCTGCTTAGACCCAACTGTGACTCTGAATGAGACTCTCCTGTCTGCCCTGAAGGGGTACTGTTGAGGGATATTGACCTGGAGCTCTTGGAACATCCACCACAGGGGGTAGGAGTGCTGATAGGTAGAGTTTACCTACTCTTGGTGACCAGCAGCTCCATACTCAGGACAGCAAAGCAGATCATGAGGGGGGCTCATGGGGGGGGTATAGTTTTGATTTTAGCTTCTGTTTTCTGGGAGGTACTGGAGCCTCAGGCATGCCAGGCAAGAGCTCAGCCACTGAGCCATACCCCCAGCCCCAGTGGTGTTCCACAGGCTCCTAGACACTTGTACTTGAGGCGACCAGTTACACATTTTATCATCTGAAGTCATAAAGCCTAGTTTTCTGGCATCTCACCCCTGTGTAAGTAAGCTGGTACTGAAGTCATAGAAACAAGAATTTTGAGGTCTGCAGCCCTGGACTTCAGATTCCAGCTACACGACCTCTATGGCTTTGCGCCCCTGTTCCCTCATCTGTGAAGTGAGCAGAACAGTCCTTTCCGCAGGATTGGTTTGAATATTACCGTCAGGCACAATGGCCCTGTCTTAGTTACTTTTCTGTCTTTGCTGGGACAAAATACCCAATACCCAAAATTAATGAAGGAAAGGTCTGTTTAGCTCACAGTTAACGGAGGCTTCAGTACATACTCAGCTGGCTCCAAGGCAGAGTGGCACACGGCAGAGAGAAGCTACTCATGGAAGTGGAAGACAGCAGAAAGCAAAGGGAGGAGCAGCCACTGTGACAGCTAGCAAGCCTTGCTCCCCTCCTTACATTTGCACACAGATTTTCGGTCCAGGGCTGGTATAGAACTCACACCCATCATCCCAGCATTAGCTCATGTCACAAACTCTAAAAGCCCACCTCCTGACTGCATGAAGCTTGGGGGAGCAACTAGACATGACAGGGCCATGACAGGGCCTGCACAGTTCCTGATGCAAGACCAGTCAGATGCCCCAACAGCAGCATCTTCCCCGATTCCCAGTAAGATTGAACTCCCCTATTCAGCCCTACTTGGAATGTGTTCTCCTGCATGAGGTGACTCTATGGTCCTGCATTCAGTGCTCCCTCTCCTCACACCTTCTTGGTGTTTGCTTATATTTTGGTTTCTCCAAGAAGTATGTATGCAGTGGGTGACTGAGCGACTGAAAGAGGCCACACTAAGTATGAATCCCGACCCTCTAGAGGGCAGCCCTGCCCCACCAGCCTGACCTGCCCATCTCCTTCCTCCACAGATGCCTTTCTGCCTGACCGCATGGAAACCATCACGGTGGAGGAAGGCCATGCGCTCACACTCAACTGTACCACTTCTCGGGAGAACATCTCCCTCCAGTGGCTGGCACCCTCAGGCTTCACCATTTTTTTTAATGAGCATCCTGGTAAGTGAATGAAAGAAGAAAAAGAAATCGACACCAGATCTCAAGCTAAGAGACTTTCCAGCCAGGCAGGTTAGTGGGTCAGAAAGTCTGCGTGAATCACCCAAGGGGTGGGCTCAGCCCACTCCTATCCGCAAGAGTCACACCTCTGCCTGCTGTTACTCAACACGCAGTTGCTTTTCTGGGGGCAGGAAGTCTGCAATGGAAACCCCACCACAATGGTTGCTAAAGGGGGCTCAAGTCACAAGGCACATTTCCACGTCCCCAACCACTGTTCCTCCAAACACTTCTTGACTCTCAGTGAGCATGAAACACCCACAGCAGAAGGACAGGCCACGATCAGAGCTGGGGGCTGCCCCCTCGCGTAGCCCATATCCTCGTCCGCTCCATATTTGCACCAGCTGCTCATGTTCCATCTGACCCATCCTGAGTCCCCTTCCAAATCTCTCTCCAGATGCCTTCTCCCCCTCTGGGTTTTAACACAAAATCAAGATTTAGAAGCACTAGTAATAGACATGGCTCTGGGAAGGACAGAAACCAGGCTTATCTTCACAGATACACAGTGAATAAGTACTAGATACCTCTGCTAGATAGAAACTCAATCAACTCCTAGACTTGGGACAAGATTTTACTCAACACTTCACTTCATAATTAGACCATTTGTTAAATTTTCACTGAAAAAATTTTTTCACTGAATACGCCTATCTACCAAATACTTTTAAAAGTCTCTATAGCAGCACATTTCATTCTTGCTTATAAAGCATTATTTAAAAATTTGATATCCTTTTTGTTGTTGCTGTTTTCCTTTTTTATGTATTTAGTAAAGGATCTACAGGGTATCATTATACAGATCAGACTTGTAGTGATCCTTCTGTTTTCAGCCTCCCAAACTCTGGGATTACAGGCACTCACCACCACGCCCAGTCTCAGTCCCTGTCTCAGCACACCCCGGGGCGGGGCTAGCACGGCACACCAGGGATTGAACCCAAGTCCCTGCATCTACCTAAGCAGGTGCTTTAATCCACTGATCTATCTGGCCAGCCCTAAAAATTTGATATCCTTTGAAAACATTATCAAATATCAGCATACGTATAAAACCTAATACATTCTTTAAAGCAAAATCAGTTCTTAATATTCAATTCTAATAGAATAAGTAGGTACTAATTGTTAAAAGTTTTAGTGAAATGAAACGAGTGGAGATCATTCTGTTAAATAACACTTTTTGCTGTTTTGTGCTGATTTTCTTTTGGGGTGAATGGGACAAGATGGAGATTCTGGGGTTTCTGCAGCCGAAGGGCTTGATCTAGTTTAATGATTCCCCACTGTGGACGATTCTGCCCTCTAGTGCATATTTGGCAAGTTCTGGTTAGTTTGGGTTGTTATAAATAAGGAGGGGTAAGGAGATAGCTCAGCAGCATATGCACCTGCCTGGCAAGCACGAGGTCCTGAGTTCGATCCCTGGTACCAAAAAAATAAAAAGAGGGTAGTATTTCTAGTATCTAATGGTAAAGAGCAATGTACCAGGCAGCCTCCAGGACAAGATATTATTGACTTCATATCAGTAGAGCAGGAGGCCAGGACTGCAGAAGGCTAGTTCATGCACTGTCAGTGTCCCAAGACAAGCTTCTCATTGCTCCAGAGAAGGGACAGCTTTGTTGGT
>NW_004524656.1:2068286-2069670 GCF_000260255.1 Octodon degus | reverse complement strand
TATATACTAGCCATTATTTAACACAGTGCAGGTTAATAGATGTTATGTCTTTTCAAAAATGTAACTATATTTTGTAATACCCCCCAAAATTACCTAGAAATGTGATATTATTTTACATTCTGAAGATCTTTTTTTCTGCGTGCAGTTTTTTCCAATATGTTGTTTTGCTTGAAATACACATATGAAATAATTCAACTTCACACAAATATGCATTTGGAAAATAAAGAGTGCTTGTTTGTATTTATGTATGTATGCAACGCTGGGGGTGGTGTCCAGGGCCCCATGCATGCTAGACATGTGCTCTACTACTCCCTGTCATCTACCCCTAGCCCAAGAAAGAGTATTTAATGCAATTTTTAAAATAATTATGGGCATTCTTCTTTGATGCTACACAAAAACTCAACAAGAGGTAGTTCTCCCCCACACCCATTTATTATTATTACTTTTTTCATAGTGGGAATTGATCCCAGGACCTTCACACTGAGCTACATCTCCAGCCTTGTAAATTGTTTCTTTTTAAATTTTGTGACAGGGGCCAGGGGAGATAGCTCGGTGGTCTAAGCACCTGCCTGGCAAGCACAAGGACCTGAATTCAATCTCCAGTACTGCATGCCGTGGGCTTGCCTTGGGCTTGCCACCGAAACCTGACGTGGCAGCACACACCTGTAATCCCAGCGCTGGGGAGGCTGAGACAGGAGGATCACTATGAGTCTGAGCTGTGTAGTGAGACTCTGTACTGAATAAATAAATACATTTAAATAAATAAACTTTGTAACAGGATTTTGCCAATTCACTAAATTGCCCTGCTGGGCTTGGACTTGCAGTCTGTCCTTCTCAGCCTTGAAGGGTGCTGGGATTACAGGTGTGAGCACCAGGCCGAGCAAGCGGTGGTATCTTAGAGGCTGGTTGTGATGTGGATCCTGGAACCACAGAACTGAACGTGTCTTACCCTGACAGTAAAATCCACTGAACCAGCCTGCACTTTGCAAGGACCTCTTCAAAACATTATGACCTGGTCGTTTAAAAAATACTGAGGTATGCATCAAGTCCTGACACATCTTAGTATCAAAACGACATTAGTGAACATCACTAAGGTCTCACGAGTCTTCAGGTACTTATAAGCTGCCAAATTCACAGCAGGAGACACATAGTGTCCAGAATTTTAACTTGAAATGTGGCTAGACCAACTGAGCAGCGCCAGAATAATACTATTTGAATACTATTTAACTTAAATTAACCTTAAATAGAGTGTCTACTGGATGCTTCACAAAATAGCAAAAGCCTGTACCATTCCGGCCAATAACACCGGTCTAACTAAGTTTTCTTTAAATAGCTATTTAGCAGCTTATTAATAAAAAGATTAGAATCAGTTTTAAATGTAGTT
>NW_004524656.1:2067541-2068186 GCF_000260255.1 Octodon degus | reverse complement strand
TTCTCAGAATCATTGCCTTACCCATCCTGTGCGTATAAATGTATGGCTTTGTCCCTGTCATGTTTCCCAGCTTTTCTCCTTGCCTTTTCCTCATTGTCCAGTCCTCAAGTTCTCACTTTCCTTTTAATTGTGTTATACCTTTCTATTTGTATTTCTTCTTTTGAGTTCTTATATTAGGGAGAATATATGATATTTATACATGTGGGTCTGGTTTATTTCACTTATGAGTATACCTTCAAGTGGCATCCACTTAAATATAAAGGCTTTGAGTTGATCATTCTTTATAGCTGAGTAATATTCCATTGCATAAAAATAGCACATCTTTTTCAACCATTCCTCATGTGACAGGCATCTTGGTTGTTTCCAAGATTTGGCTATCACAGACTGTGCTGCTATAAACATAGGTACACATATATCACTATGATATGACATTTTCAGTTCCTTCAGGAAAATTCCCAGTAGGGGGATAGCAGGCTTGAATGGGATTTCCAGTCCTAGTTTCTTAAGGAGTCTCCACACTGATTTCCATAACGGTTGTACCAGTGTACATTCCCACCAGCAGTGGAGAAGTGTTCCCTTTTCCCCACAGCCTCTCCAGCATTTGTTGTTAGTTGATTTCTTTATGATAGCCATTCTTTCTAGGGT
>NW_004524656.1:2053951-2066679 GCF_000260255.1 Octodon degus | reverse complement strand
TGAGGCTGGGCAGATATTTTGGCAGTCTAAGCACCTGCCTGGCAAGTGCAAGGACCCAGGTTTGATCCTCAGTCCCCAGTACTGCATGCCATGCCAGCCCCTAAACCCAGGCACACTGTGCCAGTCCTGAAACTTGGCATGGTGCTGCACACCTGTAATCCCAGCACTGGGGAGGCTGAGACAGGAGGATCACTATGAGGCCAAGCTGCATAGTGAGACCATGTACCAAATAAAAGAATAAAAGGCCAGCGAGATAGCTCAGCAGACTAAGCACTTGCGTAGGCAAGTGCAGGGGCCAGGGTTCGATCCCTGGCACTGCACGCCACTCCAGCCCCATCTCCCAGGCGCAGAGTTGGCAGTGGAGTCCAGGCATGGTGACACATGCCTGTAATCCCAGCACTAGAGAGGCTGAAAACAGGAGGGTCACTATAAGTCCGAGCTGCATAGTGAGACCCTGCACAAAAATAAATAAATAAAAAAATATATATTTGGCATACTATATGTATATATGGAAATATCACAGTGAAACCCATTAATTTTTTAAATTAATATGGACCAATAATTATAATGAAATGTTGTTTTATTAATAAATTGCATTTTCAAAACAAGAGACAATTCTTTGACTAAAGAAACACCGATAAGTACTCACAGATTTTATAGATAGGAGCCACCTGTCACATGACTATAAACTGACAGCCACAGTCATTTCATGCTTCCCGGGTGCAGGCCAGTTCAGACTGTGAAAATAGATCCTAAAGTAAACCTCTGGAAACATCCCAAGGTGTTTTGTTTATATCATAAAATAACATTTAGGAAGTTTTGGCATTGTGTTGCTAAGTAGCTATGTATTTTATTTAAACTGTTGTATGAATGAAATTGTTAATGCTCACACAAAAACTTAAAGAGGCAACTGCTGCCAATATCTCTAGTTCATAGATAGAGAGAAAACAAAAAATTAGACAAAGGGTTCATTTCTTGGTCCTGTATGCTGCACCAGCCCCGCTCCCAGAGCACGCTGAGCCAGCCCCTGAGACCAGGCGTGCCGACATACACCTGTAATCCCAGTGCTGGGGAGGCTGAAAACAGGAGGATCACTATGAATCCAAGCTGCATAGTGAGGTTCTGTACCAAATACATTAAAAATGAAAATAAATAAATAAAATATTAGAGAAATTAATCATTTTGTCCAGCTCACTCAGGAGCAAGCAGCAGCAGCCCTGGTATTCAACCCAGTCTGAGGCTGGCTGCAGAGCGGCCCCACCTGAGAAGCAAGAAGACAGAGATGTGGGTGGGCGGGCAGAGCAGGGGCTGGGAAGGAGATGGGCAGAAGACACCCGCAGCCGCCGCTGCCTAGTGCGCCGCCATCAGCGTCCAGCACGCTGCGCTTCGAAGCCAGGCAGGTTAGCAGATGGGCGACCCACAGGGTGCAGATTCGAAAACCAGAGCCAGAGCCAGAGCCAGAGCCACGGCGCACACAGCTCTGAGGTTGCCGCTCAGCCACCACGAGCAGATAGCAGCCAAATACGCTCTGTTTACAGAGCACAATGTGGGTAAAACTGCTCTCGGTAGTTGCAGAATTTTGTTTTTCCTCTTTCCTAGTTACTGACCAGACGACAGCTTCAGATACTCCGGAGAAAAGCTCTCTCTCCTCTCCAGACCCTCAGCAGCCCACGAGCATTGGTAAGTGTCAAAACCAGTGAGATTTTAAAAGAGAAACCATGAACACTTAGGAGGATTCCATTTCTAATGTTATTTTCAGAATTTTTTAATTTTAATTTTTTATAAAATCATCCAAGACCCCACAAACAGGCACCAGCTTCTTGATGTCCTGGATCCGGGCCTCATAATAGAGTGTATTTAGTGGATGGGATTCAGAGTGACACACTGCCTTGTCAGTTCAGTGCTACTCTGCTCCAGATGCATGCTTACACACACACACACACACACACACACACACACACACACACACACACACGGCCATGGTGACTCTCAAATTTGTCCTGTGCCAAAGGGCAAACTTGAATTCACTTATGAGGAAGCAAGGTCCATGTGCTCCCATCTAGAGCAGAGCAAACACTAAACAAAGACTTGGTATCAGTGAACCAAGAAGTAGAAGCTGGGAATCTGATGTCGCTTTTGTCGCCTTTGAGGGCAGCTCATTTACACGGTTGTCAGGATCTTGGACCATTGCTAAAGATAGGATTAAAGTATAAGAAGAGCTCAGAAAACCTCGATCGCAAATCCAGATATTTAGATAGTTAACCACTAGATGGTTAACTTGGGTCAATGATCCTGTATTTAATTTAACTTTGTATTCTATCCAGTGCAGTATCTGACAATAATAACAAGTGCTCAGAATATGCTGAGTGAGCGAGTGAATGAATGAATGAATGAATGAATGAATTTATTGTGGTGCTCTGAGCCAGAAAGCTTCGCTCAGGAAGACATAAATTTCTGTGTGTTCTCTTTCTGTTCCATAGAGTGTCTCTATAATAATTTTATTTGGTAGCATAAGTACTTTCAGATCATTATCATGTTGATAGCTCTGAGTATCAGATCGCATTTTTAAAAATGTGTATCCTGAATAATATTTAAAAGTAAATGTTTGGGCTTTTACAAAACACTGATAAACACAATATGTCCATACAATTTTTGAAGGGCTATGAAAATTGAAAATATTATGAAGTGGAACAGCTACATCACTTGCTTTAATAATGCAATATTTTAAAACATGTTTAGAATCTGGTTGTCTCTAAATTGGCGTGCACCACTCCTGAGCAACTCAATTTTCTGCTCTGCATTTTCATATACAACATAGGATTTAAGAAATATGGCTTCTAAAATTCCTTTTAGCTTTCAATTTCTGCAATTTTATGACTGTTAATAATACCCACTTTTGGCAGAAAACGGGGAGGCGTTTACTCCCCTCGGGATCCACACAGCGGCGCTGTGCCGTGACCTAAAAAGGCTTGAAAAGAAAAAAAAAAAGACTCGGGAAGATAAGCAATGAATCCGAGAAAGCCTTCGCTTCCTTTGGTAATTTGTGTTATCTAGCGAAAATGCATTGCATCCCCGTGCTGAAGGAGAAACAGCAAGGAATTTAGACAACTGAAGCTCCATTTCAGCATGACTCGAGGGCCAGGGCTCATCTCCCTCGGCCTGGCGCCCAGCTCCTAGGTGCTGACCAGGCCTTCTCCCAGTAGTCCTGATGCAGAGAGAAAATATGAAGTAATGGCTTTAATTTGGAGCCCTAGTGTTAGGGAAAACTCAGTTTCAATGTTGCCTCTATTGCATATCAAGTGGGTTCAGTTGATTTATTAATTTCTCAAAACTTCTATTCTCTGAGAACTATGTAAGAGAAACCAGACACCTGGGATTAGTTGAAGGCCCCATACCTAATAAATGTTTAATAAGTGCTTGCCTTTAAAAAATAAAAATAAGGCATCCTGGCTGTGGTGGCGCACACCTGTAATCCCAGCATTTGGGAGCTGGAGGCAGGCGGACCCCTCTGACTTTGAGGACAGCCTGGGATACAAAGTGAGCTCAGGGCCAGCCTGAACTGCACAGGGAAATCTTGTTTCAAAAAGACAAAGAAATGGGGGGGCTGGGAGATGGCTCAGTAGAATAAGCACTTCCCTGGCAAGCACAAGGGCCTGAGTTCAATTCCGGTTTTGCCAAAAAAAAAAAAAAAAAAGACAAAAATAAAATAGAGAAGGCAATGGGAGACTGATCATTTGTAATAACTTTTGCAAAAAATCAGTAGTCCAAAGTCAAAGAAGCCAGGCACAAAGAAAATAAGGACTGAAAGTTCTCTTTCACATGCAAGAGCTAAAAATCTGATCCAGCATAGAAGAGAGTAGAGTGGTAATTACTAGCAGCTAAGAAAAGCAGGGGAAGGGGCCAGGGAGATGGCTCAGTGGAATAAGTGCTTCCCTGGCAAGCGCAAGGGCCTGAGTTTAATCCCCGGTTCCGCCAAAAAAAAAAAAAAAGAAAGAAAAAAAGAAAAGCAGGGGAAGCGAGGAGAGAGGGAGGCAGGGTAGCAGGTACCAAGGCCCACTGAGGGAGGAGGAGTCAGCACAGCTGTGCTACCACATAGTAGGGTTGCCGTAATGGATAATAACATATTATATGTTTATGAAGAACCAGAGAGAGGAGCTCAGCAGTTGTGACACAAGGCATGGAGATGACAAGGAAATGAGAGTGATAAAGAGAGCCAACGCCCTGATTTGATCATTACATTTTACCCATAAGTATGTGTAGTTACTTCGTAATTACTATATGTATAATTACTATGTGTTAAAGTAGAAACCAGGAATTAAGATTATCTCTCTTCTTCTCCCACCAGCCCCCCAAGACAGGGTCTCACGTTGTAGTTCCACCTGGCCTTGAACTCGCTAGGTCACTCATGCTAGTCTCAAATTCCCATCAATCTCCCTGCCTCAGCCTCCTGAATGCTGAAATTGTAGGCATGTGCCACCATGCCTGAATTCACTGTTCTTTTTAAATATTTTTTGTGGTTTCCACAGCTGCTGTGGGAAGAGTATACTGTTGTGTGTATCATTATAGTTTTAGTCCATTTTTTGTGCTTCTACAACAGAGTACAATCTGCTAGGTTACGAGCAGAAATGTATTGGCTTGCAGCTTTGGAGGCTGAGCTTTACAGCATTGAGGGACCATATCAGTCAAGGGCCTTTGCGCTCCAGCAAAGAGAGGAATTAAAGGCAAACCCCGCCACTTGGGAAGGAACTTGTGCTACCATCACATCACCAGCCCTTTCACAAAGGTGGATCCTTCATGACCAGAACACTTGTTCACATAGCAAATAGACATCAACAGGAGTTTGGGAGGAGACACTCAAACCACAGATTACAGCTACAAGTCACAAATCCATGATATGTGCTTACATCATATCTTATTCTCTTCCACCTTAGTTTCAATGACGGAAAATTCCAGTACACCAGAAGTTAACAAGCAAGCAGAAGAACAAACCACTCAGGACTCTGACTTGACCAGTGGTAAGTGTCACCATCTCATCTGAAAGAGACAATTGACATTTTAACCTCTGAGTTGGTAAAGCCAGTCCTCCTTGTTCTTGATTGGTTTGCTCTGTGACATAATGAATTAATCATTGCCTTGTCCCCTCGGGACCAGTGACCTCATACATTACTCGAACCCGCTTAACTGATTCTGTTATCGTTTAACCACTGTTTCTCTGTCCATCACCTAACTCCACTTCCTCCTCTGATGTGTGTGTGTGTGTGTGTGTGTGTGTGTGCACATGTGTGTGTGTGTGTGTGTGTGTGTGTGTGGATAGACCCTCTAGGCAACCTTACTATATACATCCCCAGCCCTGCTGGCACCCCTTGTTTGTTGGCTGGGCTAATGGACATTGAAAAAGTATCATTTCATAGGATCAAAATTCTAGGTTTAGAAAGACTTTTATGAGCTCATCTAGTACATCTCCAAATTCCTTTACGTGAACCACATTTGACCTCACCAAGATAAATGAATTTTCGTATTATTTGAGTAGTTTTCCAAACCCCTTTACAATCTCTTTTGCTACCTAACTTCATTTCTATAAAAAGATGAAGTCAATATTTGCATGCTTCCTCTAGGAATGACTGCTATTTCAACAGAATGTCAACTAAAATGGTCTTTTGGTTCATCTTCCAGAATTGCTTTGCATTTGGAAGATAAGCACTATGTGCTTTTTCTTTTCTTTTCTTTTCCTTTAAGAACTGGGGATTGAACTCAGACCCCTGTGCTTGCCAGGGGAGTGCTTATTCCACTGAGCCATCTCCCTGGCCTCCCCGCCATGCGCTCTTTCCCTTCAGGAGTAAACTCAGCCCCTGTCTTCTTCTGAGCTATCTTTCAGCCTACACAGTAGAAGAGAGGACTGTATCTATTTCTCAATGAGGGGAAATCCTGAACTGCCTAAAATCCATTCATTTTCCTTGCAGAAGCAAGCCCTCAGTACATGGGATTAGCAAGGAGGAAAAGCGGCATCCTGTTGCTCACACTTGTGTCCTTCCTAATCCTCATTCTCTTCGTCATAGTCCAGCTCTTCATAATGAAGCTGCGGAAAGCGCACGTGGTCTGGAAGAAGGGTGAGTGGCTCGGAGCCCAGGAGAGGCTGTGAGATGCTGCAAGAATTGGCTGGGCACAAAGGGAGCTCTGTGCATTCCAGCTTTCTGTTAGCTGCTGCACAAGTTCATAGACAAGCGCTGTGACACAAGCAATTATTTTCTAGAAAAAAAAAAGAGTTGCAACTCCCCAGGGCCTATGGTCAGAGAGAGCATAAGACCCACAAAACTAAAGTAGTCCTGGGAGTTAGCGTTAAGTTGTGGGCACTTCTGTTCACAAAAAGATACAAAATGGAGAGCTAATTCATTCATTCATGCATTCATGAAGCATTCAGAGGAGTGCCTACTATATGCCAGGCCCCTGTTCCAGACCTTGGAGACACATCAGTCAGAAGACAGAGCAAGCCCTTGCTCTCAAAAACTTGTATTCTAGCTGTGGACAGAGACTGAGTGTAGCAGACTGTTTTGATCCCATTCCTACTTTTCAAGAACCATCGTATCTTTTCACTCAACTATGGTATCTTAGTAATATTTCCCTAGCATTCTAATTAAAGATTATTTGGGACCAGGGAGATGGCTGCATAGAATAGTGCTTGCCCGGCAAGCACAAGGACCTGAATTCAATCCCCGGTTCCACAAAAAAAAATTTTAATTAATTAAAAAAATTAATATATATATATATATATATATATATATATATCATTAGGAACAAAAAGTTATTGAGCTAGTATGGAAGATAATATTAAAGTGCAGTAGACACAACACATATTGGAGCTGGAAGGGACCTCAGAAGGTATTCAGAGAACATCTACTGTATCCACCCTCTAATTAGGGGCCACCCTGAAACCTCCTCTTTCATTCTGATGTCTTATCTAGCCCTATGCTGTAGAATAGAGCAGACACAGGTAGCTGGTGAGCATTTCGTATGAGGATAATCCTTATGAGATGGGCTATAAATACAAAATACACACCCAACTTGGAAAACACAGGATATGTATGCAAGTAGACATGAGAATATACCTAATAATAGCATCTCGTGGGTATCCATTAAATAAAGTGCTATGACATGAATCTCATCTTCTTTTTACTTTTTAAATATGACTACTAGAATTTGTGGGGGGTGGGCGTGGGGGGTGTCCCCACACTGGAGGTTCAGCTCAGGACCGTGCACAGGCCGAGCCCACACCTTACCACTGAGCCGCAGCCCCTGCCATGGAGTATTTTATTTTCCACATGTGGTGCACATTGCAGTGCTGCTGGCCAGTGACAAGGTGGCCAGCTAAGGCTACGGCACCTCGAGTAACAGAGAATTCCTCCCATCGCAAGGCAAAACACACCTTGGAATAGCTTCATTTTTTTTTTCTGGTACCAAGAATCACACTGAGGACACTTTGTGCTTGCCAGGCAGGCACTTGTGCCACTGAGCTATACCCTCAGCTTCTTGGAATAGCATCTCCCTGACTAGTTTCTTATCATCCTCTAGGTAGTCAGATGGACTAATTTTTCCTATCATAAATAAACCTGGAGACAAGGTCTGCCCTTTCAGTTGGACCCACCTGAATAATAGGCGAACACCATAGTATTGGGGGGTTTTGTTTTGTTTTGTTTTGTTTGTGGAACTGGGGATTGAACTCAGACCCTTGCACTTGCCAGGGAAGCACTTATTCCACTGAGCCATCTCCCTGGCCATAGTATTGTTTTAAAATCTCTCATTATGATTTGCCCCCATCATTCTTTGGGGGATGTTTCAGTCGTCCCTTCCTGTAGGACAATACTTGCTTCTCTTTTGTTGTCATTTCCCTCCCATGGCTCTTATAGTGCCTTGTCAGCACCTGCAAGGAGGCTAGTAATGTGTTGAATTAATGCACACAGGAAACACAGGAGGGATTAATCCACTAAGTACTGTAACTGAGATCTTCTTATGCAAAATTACGTCTCAACATGTAGGTGACATCTGTGGCATCAGAAATCAGTAACTTAGTTTTCTTTTCTTTCAGAAAATGAAATTTCAGAAAACACCCTAGAAAGTTACAGATCAAGGTCAAATAATGAAGAAACATCTTCCCAAGAGAAAAATGGTCAAAGTAAGTCAACTATGTGACCTGAGATTTGAAAACTGAGGTTCATTCATCAGTTGCCTTTAAGAAGAGGAGGGGAAAAAGAAGTTAATTTCTTAAGTCTTATACAATTCAAGAATGCTCATCTTTAAAACAATCACTAGTTAAATTCATGTAATAGAAGCTATCCTTAACTCTGCTGTCACACATGCACATAAGTGTGTGCCCTGTTTTTGCCCCAGAGTATTACCCATCCATTTATGACTGAAGCATTTTTCACACCACCCTGTAAGTGTTAGTGTTTTGATTTAGCTACTACAATATTACTTCAGGTGGAAGTAGGTCGGCTCTGATCGCTGGATCCTGGCGCCTGGCTTTGTACGTGGTGGCACATGCTTGCAATCTAGCACACGGAAGGCTGAGGCAGAAAGATTGCTGTGAGTTCAAGGCCAGCCTGAGCCACAGTGAGTTCAAGGCCACACTGGACTACACAGTGGAATGGTATCTCTAAAAATAATGACAACAAAAACCTCAAACAAACAAATGGCGTACTTGACAAGTTTGGGTTGATTAAATGAATACAAACTTTAATCTTTCAGTCCTTTCAGATGGCTTTGTTGCCATGCAAAGATGAAAAGAAATGTAAAGAGAATGAAAGGAATCTAAATGAGAAGGGAAACTGTGCATGTGCACGCACACATGCGTGCACATGCGTGTGCACGAGCACATGCTAACAGTGAGGCTCCGTGGGTAGAAGCTAGGTCCATAACAGAGTAATATGTTTATGCCTCCCAAGCATTTCATGTCCACTGTGCAAATTATTTTACCTGCCGGGAGATGCAAGATATGTAGAAAGCTCTGCTGCTTGATTCTATTGGCTTGTTCAAGGTTTTGTAGGAAGCTGGTCTTTTTTTCTTTTTCTTTAGGACAGGGTGTACAAGGTGTACAGGGTCTCACTGTGTAGATCAGACTTGTAGTGATCCTCCTGTTTACAGCCTCCCAAGTGCTAGGATTACAGGTGCACACCACCACGCCCAGTCTCAATCGCAGTCTGAGTGCGCTCTGGGGGGGCGGGACCAGCAGAGCAGGCCTGGGGATTGAACTCCCAGCCCATGCATCTGCCTAAGCAAGCTCTTTAATCCGCTGAGCTATTTGGCTGGTCCTAGGAAGCTGGTCTTTTGTAACACCTCTGCCTTCTATTGTGTTTTGATCTACTAGCGTGAAATGGAGAGAGAATAGGTGTACTCGCAGAAGACAGTGTGACAGAGAACTGACTGTGAATGCTGGGGAAGGAGGAGAAACATGTGTAAAATATAGTTTATCTGGCTGTACACTGAAGAAGGGTGTCAGTATGATGTGTCAGTTGGATTGCTTCCCGTGTTGCCTATAGCCTCTACGTGCACAGAGGCATAGGCTTTGAAGGGTCTGCTCTGAGCTATTTTTTCCCATAAACCTTGTTGTTTTTAATATGTGATTATTTTTTTTTTAGTTGTTTTGAGACAAGGCCTCTCTCTGCAGTTCAGGCTGGCCTTGAGCTCACTTTGTAGCCCAGGCTGGTCTTGAACTCACAATGATCCTCCTGCCTCAGGCTCCCAAATGCTGGGATTACAGGTGTGTGCCACCACACCTGGCTTTAATATGTGGTTTTAATGAGGGCAACACATATGTTATTTTGTGACAGAAATGCCTGCATATTTTATACCAGGTTTATTAGTATTTTGTTAATATAATGAGACTTCTAGAAATTAGGGTATAGCTATGAATTTAGACCATTTATTTGCATTAAAAATTTAGATTAGATTTTTATAATAGATTAACATACAGTTTTAAAAACATGATATCTAAGCAACGTGTTTTAAATAAATAGATGTCATGTTGTTCAAGAGAAATACTCACATTTAATGTTTTTCTTTCAGCTTCCCACTCTAAGCGTTGTATGAAGTACATTGCAAGGTTGTACCCAGGATCAAAAACAAAGGAGAATGTACAATGTTCACAATTAAAAGAGAAGTGCACTCCCATCCCAGAGAATATTGTGTAACTTTCGCTATGACAGAAGATAGGATTTCAGAGCAAAATCGTTGTAAGCAGAACAGCCTGTGGAAAAGAGATAATTACTGTGACATGAAAAATGTCGTCTGAGTGCAGTGCATGATGGTGTCCTCTGAGCCAGGGCAAAAAGATGAGGACCAAACCATGGACAGAAAGTTCCTAGTTAAAAAAAGAAAGAAAGAAAGAACCTATTATGCCTGACACTACTTCAGAGCAGGAGGACTCCACTAAGCCTTGTGGATCAGGGTCAGTGTGACCAGCTAACATCTTACCTTGAAGAGAATGAAGAGTTTCAGATACTGGCCTATAGTGGAAGTACATAAAAAAATTTTTTTAGAAAAAAAATCATTCCTTCTGGTCATGAAATAAAGAACCTTAGGATGAAAAGTACCCAAAAGAGATCGCCAGTCCTAGGAAGTTGCTTTCAAGACGGGTATTAAGAAGACGCAACCAGTGCATGGGCATAGAAGAGGGCCGCCGGGTCACAGTGACTGAGTCAGAGGGACACGAAGGCCCCGGGATCCGCTCCTGGGACACAAGGCGTGAGCTCAGAGGAGTCCCAAACATCCAAATTCTTTAGGCTTTCTTGCTAAATCACAGACACTGACTTGATAGGCAAAGTGTTAAACACCGTTATATTCCGTAGCAAAAGCATGTACAACAACAATTAATAAACTCACCCAACAGATCACTGACTTAATAAATGGCTTTGTACATTTCTTGAATAAAGAGGTTTATTTTTTTCTGGCAATTTTGGTCAAAGTTGTATCACCTACTTTGATGTGTGAAAAGTGACATGTGACATCTTTGTTCCATCAATTTAAATTATAGAAAACTCTGGCATGATGAGGAAAATTTCTCCTGGTTTGAGTCCGAATAAACTAATTCTAAGGTAACATGTACACATATTATGATCTGGTGATCTGTTACACGAGTCTTGCTCCTCTCGGTTGGTTCCTCCCCCCGTTCGGTACCATTTTTAGCAATGACAAAATTACGGCAATGTGCGCAGATAGTCTGCCCCGCGTTCATCTGAGAAGACGCCCCTCACTGCCAGAGGCATTAGAGGGTCTTTCCTACAAACAGGACGCTCTCCCCTCTAACTACTACGCAATTCAAAATCAGGATATTTATACTATTTCATTCCTAGTAACACTCTTCAGATGCAGTGCCACTCAGGTTTTTCCAGTTGTCCCTATTGTCCCACAGGACCAAGTTCACAGTTACCTTTCACTTTTGCCTCACTTGACTTGGAACAGCTCTTCAGGGTTGTCCTTACTTTCATATGTCCTTATTGCATATTTTTGTAGAAAAAAAAAGGCTAATTATTTGATAGACTACCCAGGTATAGTCCATGACCCATCTCTGCGATGTCCCCTTTTCAAGATGTCCCCCTCTTCCTGCGTAGGCTCCCCTTCCCTTCCCCATCCTTTGCATTGTAGATGCTTTGCTTACCAAATGGGAGCTCTGACCCCAGCAGGAGATGGTCCTGCTGTATGAAAGTTCTCAGTGTGCACATGTGCGCACAGGTCCACACACACACACACACACACACACACACACACACACACCGATGCATGGTAACACTTCTCACCCCATGCTGGGCACATACCCTCTGAGGCCCTCTGCCTCTCTTTACCAGCCCCCAGGGCTTCCATGTCTTCTCTACATACACTGCCAAAGATGCCTGCTTTGCTATACTTGACTTAAGAACTCTAGGACTAAAGTGGTTTTCAAAAGTTTGGCAAAAGAGGAACACGGAAGTACTTGGGAGAATGGGGATAAGCCAGATGTCCTGGTTCCAAGAGTCTTAATGAGTAAAGACATCAGGATTAGGCTGTTATTTATAGCTTACCAGTGGCTCTGAGTCACCATCCCATCAATATTCTGCAAATAATACAAACGGAAGGACATTTTTTCAGTAGCTATGCTGCTTGCCCTAGTAGATTAAACCTTAATGCTGTGTTGGCCAACTTTGAGTTTATGTTTGCAAATGATGCTAACTGTGACTGCTCCCTTGTCCCCAATACCGTCTTTGAAGGGGTCAAATGAAAGTGCCAACATTTTCACTTGCTCCAGGGCTGAGGCAAACACACTGAGCCTCAGAACTGTCAGAATCGCCTCGGAGGAAATCCTAAAACAGGATCCCCAGGTTTGTCCCAGTGATCTCAGGAGGCTTGAGGTGGCACTTTGAAGTCAGCAGTTTTCAAAATTTTCCTGAGTGCTTCCAACAGTTTGGGAAGCCTTGAAGGACCACCCCAAATTTTTTTCGAAGGATGACTGACTTATCAGTGCTATGTTCAAAATGACCATCATGTCCTGTGATGAATGTGTTCTTAGTGTCCAGGGAGTAGAGGACCTTAAGTGTCATCTAGCCCTAAGTGGTATGGAACTGTATCCCAATACAGGCCAAATGCATTCTATGGATAAAGAATGCATCTCACTTGCACAGTGCTTAGCCCTCAGTCTTTTCTAAATTTATATCTTAGGGCCAGGGAGATAGCTCAGTAGAATAAGTGCTTGCCCGGCAAGCGCA
>NW_004524656.1:2038986-2053506 GCF_000260255.1 Octodon degus | reverse complement strand
TCCTCATCTTGTACAGCAATTAACCACTAGGAAGAATGTATGCAATGTGTTAATTATTGAAACTGTCCTACCAATTTGGTTTGAAACTGTCTCATTGCTTTTTGTTTCTCAATAAAATTATGAAAAAAAATAAATTTATATCTAAGAAGTAGCAGAGAGAGGACAGGGAAGAGAAAAATGGCATCTGGTAGAGGACCCACTATGAGTCAGACACTTTTATGGGTATTCTGAATTAATCATCCTAACAATCTTGCAACATATGTCTTATAGAAGATACTTGAGGCAGAAGAAATATTAGAAACTCTGAAAACTGACGTAGAAGAATAAACAACAAAGGGTGGAACCCAGGTCTGTCCAGCTTCCAGGCTCTGTCCCTTCTACGATTAAGATGACTCCAGGGAGATATTTAAGATAGATACTGAGGAGCTGTGCTCAATATCGTTACCTTTCCGTAGGGGATTGACGCTTTGGGCTGCATCAACTGGCTTCCAATTGGAGAATGCAGCAGCAGGGGCGCAGGGAGCAGCCAGTGTGCACAGGTGCGGGGACTGACTGTGTCCCCAGCCAGAGGCACAGCTCTGCGTTGGCAGCTCCCTCTGCCTTTGATCCTGCAATCCACTTGCTTCCTTCCCCACCCTCATCAGGCACAAGAAAACACTGCACTATCTTCTCTGGCTCCCCCAAAGCTTGGAATCTAGATTATTCACTAAATCTCCCCGTCTTGAGCGTAGCATCTGTACTATTGCAGAAAACCTGACCAACAAAGTAGCGATATTTATGGATTTCTTTTATCGCAACAGATCTCAATCTAGTTTCATAGATGAGCATAGAATGTTATGATTGGGACAGATCTTTGAGTTTGTGTTAAGCATTTCTTAAAATGCATTTTGAGGAATATTAATGACCTAGAAATGTTAATAGGTATTTGATAGGGGGAAGAAGTTTTCTGGGGTTAAATAAGTTTAAATGTTGACTATTATTGCCTCTTTCTAGAACTATTGCATGGTAGCATGAGAGAACATTTCATAAAGAAATTTGTTTGACCAAGAACTGCTGAAACTTACCTAACCATTTGCAACTGTCCCTCAGTATCTACAATATATTGGTTTTAGGACCTTCTTTTCCTTCTCCAGGATAACAAACTCTGTGAGTTTTCAAGTCCCTTGTATGAAATGGTATTGTACTTGCACATAGCCTATATATATTTTCCTATATACTTTAAATCACCTCTATATTACTTATAGCACAGAATACTATATAAATAGTTGTTGTACTATATTGGTTAGGGATTGATGACAAGAAAAAATCTGTACATAATTTTTTTCAGATATTTTTTATCTGAGGCTGTTTGAATCATGGCTGTGGAAGCCATGGATAATGAGGTAGGGCAGTTCATGATAATTGTCACCCAGTAACATTTGTCAATTTCTTCCTCCTTTCCAGGGGATCTGTGATTTTGCTCTAGCATCCTACACACACTTTGCAGTCTTGGGCATCAGGGGAGGAAGACCCAGCCCCTGTCCAAAGAGGAGCTTGATTGCTTCAGTCAGTCGTGGGAGTCCCATTCACCCTGCCAGGCTCAGCTGACACATGGCACGTAAACCAAGGCTGACCACTGAGACGTGATGGGAGGTTCTCAGACATCAGGACAAAAGCACCTTCCTTTCCCCAAAAGGGAACTATTCGTAAATGCAAATAATGCCTAGAATCACCATTTCATCCCACCAGGAATCTGAGCTGCTGTGCTGGAGGAGGCTGAAGGGAAATGCCACACTGCACTTGAGTCTTAGGGGCGGAGGTTCAATCCCTGGCCTGCTGTACTGGCCTCACCGCTGGGGCAGGCTGAATGAAGATTGAGACTGGGTATGGTGGTGCTCACCTGTAATCCCAGATCTTGGGAAGCTGCAAAACAGGAAGGATCACTACAAGTCCAATCTGTATAGTGAGACCCTGTGGACCCTGTACTAAATACATTATATAAAAATGAAAACTAATAAAAATGAACTTGAGTCCTTGATTTTGTTAAGGTGACTAATATTTCAGAACTTCCCAGGTAAGATCAAGATTCTGAAAAAAATAAAATAAAATAAAAAAATAAAAGATTCTGCATTTTCTCAGCCAAGTGAATTGGGTTTACAATGACTTTAAAATCTCAGATGGAGCAGCTTTTAAATTATAGAGCAATCATTTTATTTAAAAAAATTATTATTCAAGGACACACTTTGGGAAACATGGATCTGGAGCTGATTTAGCCTCCATGTAGACAAAAGGAGGCTAAATCAGCCATCAAAATTTATGTACTAATGGGGGTAGAACCGTGGCCCCTTGGCTCCTAGAGACTGAAGCAGGACCCTACATCTCACACGTAATGCAAATCCTTGAGAGGGCATTTAATACTCAGTCCTTACTCATTGCAAGTTAGAGCCAAAGAACAACAGATAAGTCTCCATTAATGACCCTCCTTAGCGTTGCCTTTTAGAAATCAAGTGAAAAAAATGCTTATATTACTTGTCCATACAACTAAGTAAAGAAAAACGCCCCCCCCAACTTTCTCACTCCCAGTGAGAACTGTATCTCCTATCACTGGGTGAAAACAAGAGGGAAAAGATGGTGCCAGCCCCTGAGTGAGCCCCCATGTGGAGTGAGGCTCCCTGCGGAAGAAGGGAGCTTGAACCGCAGGGCATTGTTGGTCCTCTCATTTAACCCAACAACCTAACATCCCATTACTTCTCTCAGCTGAAGTCAAGGTAATTTGCTACATTTTTACTGGGGTTTTGATCTAAATGAAATACAGTTCTATTTTTACAGTCTTGCACCTACCAAAGTAGACACTCTCATCCCTCCTGTGATGCATTCAAAGGAAATTTGCCACCTGCTGAAATATGCTAATTTTTTCTTATCTTTCCTGCTCTATGTCTTGGTCTCAGATAGAAGCAAACCAAAATAAATGCAATGAAAAGTTTTTTATCCTTATGGGATGCCTCAAAGCTTTTTTTTTTTTAAGAAAAAGTATTTTATCTAATTCCAAGAAGGTCTAACTTTGGAGGAGCATCTATGTTGACTTTCAAAAAAGAAAATAATTCTTGCAGGTCTTTTTCAGCTCCATGAAGCAATAGGTCACAGTTTTGAATTAAGACAGAAAACTTTTTTGAATTAGTTTCAGACCTGAGGAACAAAAATATTGGAACTCTGTGGCCTCAAATGGGGCCTGATTGAGATAAGTAGGCCTCAGTAATCCGGATCAAATTCTCAGTTTGAGTTATCCCTTTTGCAAGGACAAACAGAAAACAGAAAAATAAATAAATATGCTATTTACAGTAAGAGGGTTCTCTCTCTTTTGCTTTCGCCTGACTCTTTCCTCCGGAACTGTAGTAGCTGATCTTAATCATAGAACAACTTCTTACAGCTTTTTTGTTTATAAGAAGTAGCAAACCACACCATGGGATTAGTACAGGGATTAAATGAGATAAGGAAATACAGACCCAGTTTTAAATATATGATAAGCACATGGCCTGGCTTTGCTGGAAGAGATTGGCTGTTGGCAGCGTTGCTGCTTACCTCGTGTGTGGCTTGTGGAGTCGGCGTTTGCAGCTGCAAAGGCTTTGGTGAGATCTCACACTATTTTGCTGGTGCAGCCTCCCAAGAGGCCAGAAGGCAGAACTTATGCTGACTATGAATTAGTTCATGAATGCACGGAAGGCGTTAAAATATATGAAGAACATCTGAAGAGAATGAGCGCCACCAGTTCCTCCATCACATAGTATCTGTCAGTTGTTTGATTTTATTGACGATCTGGCAGACCTCGGTTGCCTTGTTTACCGAGCTGGTACCCAGACACACCCGCCTTATAACAAAGACTGGATCAAAGAGAAGATCTGTGTGCTCCTTCGTCAGCAGGCGCAGCGCGCTGGCAAATAACGGAGTTGGAAACAGCAGGGGCTGGGGGCGGGCTGGGAGCGCAGGTTCGTGCAGTGCGCTGCCGTGGAGTGCTGTCCTGGGAGCCTCTTTCCATTTTGTTACACTCTAGCCAGGGTTGAATGCATTAGATGAAAGGTGAGGTGTGAAGATCTTCTCAATCTGAAACCCCCATTGAGCCCTTTTTCTTTTTCTTCTTTTTTAAACATTTTTGCGATGATTCAGATGGAAGTTGTTCCGTGTCGATGTTGGATCCAGTCATTCAGACTGTTCCTTTCTGCTTTATAACATTCACTGTACTAATATTTTAATATGGGATAGGGGGTGACGACAAAGTTTGTTATGTCCTCAAGAAAAAGTGTTAGTGAAGGGTAACTGTCAGGAAAAGGCACCCTCGAGCCCACACAAGACAACACTCAAGTTAGCTGGCATGAAAGGAGCGGTTTATTGGCGGCAACTAGCATGAGCCAGGCTGCTCAGTGCTGAACAGCAATGATGGCTGGGGAGGCAGGGACTTCATAGAGCTCGCAGGAATGGGGAAGGGGGTCATCAAGTGTCCTTCGCTGGGCCAGGGTGTTCTGGGAAGGCAGGAATGGGAAAGGGGAGTCATCAAGTGTCCCTGGCTGTTGGGTGGATATGAAGGGCTACCAGGAAAGAGAAAATGATCGTTAGGAAAGAGGAAATCATTCTGAGATCTTGGGTAAAGAAGGGACTCGGGAGTGCCTAAGCTTAGTAGGAGACAAGTTCGTGCTTGTTCAGGTAGACTTATTTATGCTGAGGATGGGTTCGTTTGCTCTGGTCAGAGTAGCGTCTGGCGGGGCCCATCTGAGTGCCGTGAGATGGACCCATGAGGACTTTTCCAACAGCTTGGCCGCAGTAGGGGTGCTGAGGATCACTGTAAAGGGGCCAGACCAACGCGGTCATAGAGCCGGGGTAGAGAGGTCTTTGGGGAAGTGAACGAACTCACAGACGATTTCCCCTTTCCTCATGACCACTTCCTCTTCCTGGTAGCCCTTCATACCCTACTAACTGCAGGGTCTCCCAGGGGCCGCTGAGTCTTCACCATCTACGATCTCCAGCACCAACCCACTTACACCACCATCTGCTGGCTGTTCTTTCCCAGTCTCCCTTTTGTCAATGCTAACTCTATAATGTCCTACTAGAGCAATGAACACAGCTTTCCAAATGCTTTTCTCTATCAGCGAAAAAGACTGCAAACACCTGCCGGGACCAGCTGCCAAACTTCAGATTCCTTTTGCACTTGTCTCTCCAAAACCTACACAGACGCTAATACCCCCACCTCCACCACGAGTTGGCCCCACAAGGTTTCCCTTCAACACACAGACCCCCGCCCTGGCTGCCCATGGTGTTTCCCATTAAAATAACAGTTCATAACCCTCGGGATCCGCAGCCGACCTCATCTGTCTCCTTCTCCAGGACCGTCCACGCTAACTACACTAAACCGTGCACTTTCCTAACTGTCACCTGCTCATGGCAGGTGCCCCCCCCCCCGGACGCTGTCAGGTCCCAGCTAGATGAGGTCCCTGTCTCCACTGCCTCCTGGGACAACCTAACGGAGGCCATCATCCACTTTCTTCCACAAACAACTCTCAACCTCACTGCATGTTGGATATGTACCTCCCTGAGACCTCAGCAAATCTCCCTCTTCCCATGGACACATAACTTTACCCTATGCGACTCCTCCAAGCCCCTCTTCTCCCGTGGCCTTCCTCTTTTCCTGCTGCTACAACCTAACCTCACAGGCTACAATATACTCAATCCCAAGCCCCTCCAATTACCCTTATGACTACATGTACACACTCCCCAGAAATTCTAGTCATCACAGGACTCTCTACCCTTCCGGCTCTGTAACCCCACTTTATTCCTCTGTTTTCCACCACAGTGGGCCCTTGTATTTAAGTCCTTGCCATCCCAGCTTTTGCCATTTATGGGGAGGGAAAATTTGAACAGGCATACCTCTTTCAAAATCATATACAAAAGAGAGCCATTCCTGAGGCCGTCCTCCTCACCTCCTCCAACCTAGCCATCATGCTGGGCCAGCAGCCACTGGTACCTCTGTGGGTCTCAGAGTCCCACTCCAACATCACCTCACAAGCCACAGCAAAGAGTCAGCACCCTTCACCGCCTCACCTCCCAGGTAGATGAGCTGGCCCTTATGGTTCTCCAAAATAGGCGAGTTATAGCTCTCCTAATGGCAGAAAAAGGCGGCACCTGCCTCTTCCTAGGAGAAGAGTGCTGTACATATGCCAACCCAATGGGTGCTATTAGAAAAAAATTCAACAGATGCTAGATCACACTCATTACCAGCTCTCCACACTAGCCTCTAACGCTGCTTCCCTATGGCCCACCTTACTCTCCTGAGTCCTTCCCCTTCTAGGCCCACTGGAAGCCATTATTCTCCTCTTACTGGCAGCCCCCTGCATGGTGTCCCCAAACAAATTCGCTGTCCAAATATTAGCCACCCAAAATTTTAACCTTATGCTCCTTGCAGGATGTCACGCCATTTCTACGGCTGAACATGACACTCCGGACCAGAAGTCTACCCTCTAAATCAATGCCCCTTGACAGCAGGAAGTAGCCAGAAAAGACTTCGTGGACCTTTTCCTGTAGCTCAAAGTCTGGAATGGCAGGGCACCCAGCCGTGAGCCCCCTTCCCCCACACCACTTTCCATGTTCCTGGATGCCCCAACCAGACTGTGTTGCAAAGATTTAATCTTAACTATCTATGTCCTGCTGCTTACGCATATAGCTTTGTTTCAGCTTGCTTTGAGGACTTTATACTTTGTTCCCAGAACACGCTGACCCAGTCAGGGACACTTGATGACTCCCCTTTCCCATTCCCGCCTGCCTAGAACACCCTGGCCCAGCGAAGGACACTTGATGACTCCCCTTCCCCATTCCTGCGAGCTCTATAAAGTGCCTGCCTCCCCAGCCATCGCTGCTGTTTAGGTCTGCTGGGCAGCCTGGCTCATGCTAGTTGTCCCCAATAAACCACTTCTTTCATGCCAGCTAACTTGAGTGTGGTCTTGTGTGGGTTCGAGGGGTGCCTTTTCCCAGTAGCTCAGCAGACTAAAGCACCTGCTTAGGCAGAGCACAGCAGCCAGGGTTCAATCCCCTGCATGCAGTGCTGGCCCCATCCCTGGGGTGCACTGAGATGGTGATTGAGACTGGCTGTGGTGGTGGGCACCTGTAATCCCAGTGCTTGGGAGGCTGAAAACAGGAGAATCACAATGAGTTGGACCTGTGTAATGAGACCCTGCAGACCTTGTACTAAATACATACAAAAAAAAAAAAAGGTTTAAAAAGTCTTAGCGAAAAATAAATGTTCTTTGGTAATAATAATAATAATAATAATAATAATAACAATAATAATATATATATGGTCAATAGTTTGATGGGGATTTTTTAGATTTGGAGTTTTTTTAGATTTACTGTTTCTCACGAACTAGTTCGAGACAGTGGTCTCTACGACACTAAGTGTATTTCCTGAAATCAACATAATATGCAGATATGGAAAATTTTACATCCAAAACTCTTAGTTCATGAAGAATGCTGCTCTTAAATATTTTCCAGATCCAGTGGGACTAAAGCCTTTTATAAACTTTATTGTTTCATTTCATAATAATCTCAACAATGCAGTATTGTCTTTCAATGTTGATAGTATAAAATAAAAACATTATATTTAATAAAAGTGACATCTCAAATCAATAGGAAAAGATCAGCTTTTGCTAACTTCATAGCCATGCATGAAAAGGTAACACTTTTCATTTATGGCTCACATCATGAGCCATAAATGAAATCCTAAAAGACACAAAACTTAAAGGTATAAAATGAAATCATAGAACTACTAGAAGAAAACAAGTTCATAGATTTGGTATCCTGGCATTGAGATAAACTCACCTAACAATAACTGAAAATTCAAGAGTAAGAAGGAAGAAATAATTGATAAAATTAACTACATAAATAAAGATGACTTTTCATAGAAAAGAAAGCAAATGATAAACTGAAAAATATTTGCAACATAAATCACAAAGTGTTAAGTCTCTAATATACTAAAAGATTTTTGAAATCAAGAATAAAATAAAAGCTGGGTATAATGGCATTAAGCCTGTAGTCCCAGCTTTCTGGAGCCTGAGACAGTCATGAATTCAAAGCCAGGATGGAGTACATAATCGGACACTTTTTCAAACCAAAGAAGCTGAGAAGGAAAAATCAATGTCACTCCATGGAAGGACAAGGAAAAAATAAGGCCAACTGCTCTTAAAGAAATGAAAAGGTATCCCTAGGAAAGCAAACACGAAATTCTAACTACACCTAATTCTACTCCTCTCTGTTCATGTCAACAGCACACTTTGCTGACAAGGTTACAGGAAAAGGAGTGCTCTCATGTGTTTGCATTGCTGGTAGGAATGTAAAACAGTAGGACTGCTGTAAAGAGAAATTTGTCAATATCTACCAAAAATACATCAGCACTTATCTTTCGACCCATCAATGCCACTATTAAGAATTGATCCTTGTCTTGCTTACTATTCTCTTGTTGTTAGGACAAATACCCAACACTCAAAATTAGGGAAGGAAAGGTTTATTTAGCTCAAAATTAGTGGAGCTTTCAGTTCATACTCAGCTGGCTCCAAGGCAGAGTGGCACATAGCAGAGGGCAGCAGTTCATGGAGGCAGCAAACAGCAAGAGCCAAAGGGAGGCGCAACCGCAGCAACGGCTACAGAGAGCAAGTCTGTCTCCCTTAAGTCGCATTTACACTGTCCTCCCCGGGCTGGAAGTAGTACTCACACAAATAATCCCAGCAACACTCACATCCATAATCCCAGTGAATCATGAGTTAATCACAAACTAGAAGTACCCCCGTGGCTGCATGAGGTTTTAGGGGGGCATCTAGATACAAACCATAACAATCCTAAAGGTAAAATATAATCCAACATATGCTCAGGACTATCCACTCCAGCACCATTTGTAGTCGCCTGAGTATCTATGGATAAGAGCCTGGCTGGCCACAGTGTGGAGTAGTAAACAGCTGTCAAGAGGGATGCTGAAGGGGCTGGAGAGATGGCTCGGTGGTCTAAAGCACCTACTTAGAACAAGCTTAGCAAAAGCATCAGGGACCGCGGTTCAATCCCCCAGCACCACATGCCAGCCAGCCCGCCCCCTGGTGGGCTGAGCTGGCCTGTCCCTCCCTCTCTCTCTCTCTCTCTCTCTCTCTCTCTCTCTCTCTCTCTCTCTCTCTCTCAAATAAATAAATAAATAAAATTAAAAAAAAAAGAGGGATGCTGAAGGAGTTCAATTAGATGTCTATAGAATGATCTGCAGAATATTTAATCAGAGAAAAAAGCAAGGCACAGAAGAAAGTGTATATTAGATTTCCTTTATCCTGAGAGAGGCATAAGTTACAAATACATACATATTGAGCTATATTTTAAACATAGAATGCTAAACTAAAGACTAACTAAAAGGAACTGTATAAAAGGGTGAGGGTGGAAGGCAGCACTCTCTAGGTGTAGCTTGTGCTAACAGGACCAGAAACCCATCTGAGAACACCATGTGGGGACCTGCGCTGGCCAGAGATGAGACGATTTGAGTGTCAAGGAGAGGCAAGACTGTAAAACAGCAAATAGCTTAAAACTCCAGGATCCATAACAGTACAAGCCCATCAAGTACCGGCAACATATTAAATACACATGTTGTATGTTAAAAACATACATGTTAAATACAAAACTCATGCATGCACATATTTTTTAAATGTATTAATTGATCACTTTTAGAGATTCCTCAGATGCCAATGCTTTAAGCAGAAATTTGAAACACATCATTAAAGCAAGCTCGAAGTAAAACTAGCTCTGAGCACACAGACGTTCAACATCACTTGCTGCCATGCTTTGGATAAGTGCTCTGAAGGGCCCGTGTGCGAGAGCTGCAGTCCCCAACCCACGATTCCATTGAGAGATGGTGGAGTTTTTAAGGGGTGGGGCCTAGTGGAAGAAAACGAGGTCACTGGAGGGTGTGCCCTTGAAGGAGAGGCCAAGACCCTGGCCCTGCCTTCCTCCTGCTCTTAATTTACTTCTTGGTTACTAGGCTTCTTCTCCCGATGCATTCCCGTCATGAAGTATCATGCTGACACAGGCTGAAGACAACATGGCCAAAGAACTATGGACTGAAATGTCTGAGACTGTGAGCTAGAATAAACCATCTTGCCTCCTTAAAAAAGATTTATCTTGGATATTTGTTAGACTCACAGAAAGTCATTAGGGAATCCAAGTCAAAACCATAATGCAACACCACTCCATATGGACTAGGACAGCTGCAATGAAAAAGACAGTGACAACTTTGGGGAAGAGTCATAGAGTAACAGAAACCTTTATATTTGTAGTGAAGATGTAAAATTCAGGGAGGCTGTTCCCAAAATTCTTTCTGGAAAAGATGGTGCTAAGCTAGGTCTACCCAACGACTTCAGGAAATGGTTTGACAGCTCTTTAAAAAGATAAACAGACTTATCTTAGGCTCACCAATTCTACTCCTAAGCATATACCCAAGAGAAATGAAAACATACACCTAGAAAAATAGATACAGGAATATTCGTGGTGGTATTATTCACCATAACACCGAAGGCAGAAAACCGAAAGTCCATCAGGTGAGAAGTTGCTAAATAAAATATATATGTTCAGTGAAATATTATTTGGTAGCAAAAAGGAAAGAAGTATTGCTAAATGCCACAATATGGATGAACTTTGAAAACATTATGCTAGTGGGAAAAGACACACACAGGCCTAGCACATACTATATGACTCCATCTATACAAAGTGCCCAGAAGAGCCAAATCCATAGAAATAGGAGCGCACTAGTGGTTGCCAGGGCTGAGGGAAGTAGGAATGAGGAGGAGTAATGGAAACAGGTTTCTATGGAGGAGGAGTCTGGAGTTGGTAGTGATGGTTGCACAACTTTGTGAACATACTAAATCTGCTGAATTGTATACTATAAAAGGAAAAATTGTGTGACATCTGAGTTACACCTCACCAAAGCTGTTTATTTCTTCTTATTCTTCAGTACTGGGAATCAAAGCCAGGACCTCTGTGGGCCATATGCAATGTTAGCCACTGTTCGCTGGAGCTCGTAACATAGTAAGATGACAGAACAGGCAGGTAATTTCAATACAGCATTGTACAAGCAAATGTATAAAGCTAGAAGCCTGCACTTGGGTGTCTTGGGGACATAACACTAAGGGGCAGTAGCCTAGCACAGTGCTTGTCATTCCCAGCATCACCGACACTTTGGACTGTGTCATGGTTGTTGTTGTAGGGCCATCCTACACATAGCAGGATAAGGAGCAGCACGCCTAGCCTCAGGACATTAGGTGACAGTAGTACTCCACAATGTTGTGACAGTATGAAGTATCTCCAGAAATTTTCAACTATCCCCTGGAGCACAAAACTGCCTCAGGTTGAGAACTACCTTAATGCAAGCATCTTGGGGACAGTTCAGGGAGGCTGTCCCAAAATTGTTTCTGGGAGAGATGATACTAAGCTAGGTCTACTCAGACAGCAACCTGAGTAGGAGACAGACCGAAAGGGAAACCAGGAAGGAATCTGCTACCAGAGTCTGAGTAACATCACAGAAGAGTGAACGAGGAAGTAGGGAGTTGAACACACGGGGAGATTGCAGTGGGAAAGAAGACAAATCAGTTCATCATTGCCATCCTATGCATTTTGGTCATTCTTTGACTTATTTTTCTTATTCTTCTTTGTGCTTCAGTTAGTTCAGAGTCAGGCTGACAGCTGAATTCTGAACAGATGATACACGCAAGAGCACCGCACAAGTCCTGGGAAGTACTATTCACATGTAAACTACCAGATGCCACAACAGCATCTGGAAATGATGCACTTTATAGCTTTGTTTGTTTGCACTCTGCAATCTCCAAGAATTCTAAAGAACAAGATATTACTGCACTGCTTATTCAACCACTGCATCTCAGGTTCACGTACTCTGGTGAGGAAGCTGGGGCCCCCACAGCAAGCCTCACCTCTTTGCCAGTGGCCTTCATGAGGTCTGCCAGTAGGGGACAGTAGAGGGACGTGACAAGCCTGGAGAGGCCTGTTTATTTCTTCTTACTCTTTGGTACTGGGAATCAAAGCCAGGGCCTCTGTGGACCATACACAATGTTAGTCACTGTTCTCTGAGAGCTTGTAATATAGTAAGAGGATAGAAACATGCAGGTAATTTCAATACAGTGTTGTACAAGCAAATGTTTAAAGCTAGAAGTTTGCACTCTTCACCTTCCACTCCCCTCAAGGTCACCTTGATAATATTTCTTTATCCAAGCAGTTCAGTTTGCTTTGGTAGTGACAAGTGATTCCAGGGACTAAAGAGAGGTGGATACAATTAAAATATATATATGAAAATGCCACTATGAACCTAATATTTTCTGCAATTAATATGTACTAATAATCAACAAATAAAAATAAGTCCAGGCTCATGCCTGTTTCCAGCCACGGAAGTGGAAGTTGCTGCCCGCATTTACTTTGTCCGTGATATCCATGTGCCCTTTCACTTTTTCAGTGAATATGTCTTTATATCGATTTCCCTTCATTAAAGCAACTGGCTGCTGCCATCCCTGTTTGGCAGATTCTAACTGCTGCCTGGCTTCTTATCCCAGCCTTCAGGCACTTCACGTACCACTCAGCCATCACAGAGGGAAAGAGGGACAGCAAGCTTAGGACATGCCTGGTGCATGACTAGCCGTGGCTGATGGACAGACTCCTAAATTAGCTAGGGACTACTAACTTTCAGGGGAAAAATGTTTTTGGATGGTACAGAAAGCGCTTTTTTAAAAAATAATAATAATAATTTTATTGAGAAACAAATATCAATGAGACAGTTTCACAACCAATTACTGGCACATTTTCAGTAATTAATACATTGCATATTGTTGTCTTAGTGGTTATTCATTGTATAAGATGCAGACATGATATCCTGTTTCAAACACTATTATAACAAACTTCTCTATTCATTGAATTAAGAGAGTGGAGCTGTATATCTATCCCATTTTGAGTATACAGCTACAAAAGTGTCATTCATTTCTATCCCACTTTTTTGGTTAGTTTTGTCAGAGAAGGGCATTCCATTGTCATTTAAATATCGTAGGTGCTTGAATTCAGCAGAATCTCCCAATAGAGTCCAGTAGTCCATAATCGTAGTGGGTTTCCTGTAAGACTAGCAATGTCCAAAGTTGTTGACTTGAGCTTTTTACAGCTCAGCCAGAAAGTTCTTGAGTAGTCTGAAGAACCACACCGAGGAGAGCAAGCTCAAACTCCACCTGAGTCCACAAGGCTAACATGTTCCGGAAAACGCTACGAGGAATAAATCTAGGGTCTGTTTGCATGTTTGCGGCTGCTGGAATGATAATTTGTATGATATGCTGCACAGACTAACACCAATGCTTTGAGCCACTTTGCTTTTATTTCTTCAAAAAGTATTGAGATCCTACTGTGTACATATAAGACAAGATCAAAAAAAATTTAATTCAATTCTAATAAAACTAAGAATAAAAACGTGAGCGAGCTGGCTGGGGAAGACATTTGCCAGTGTTTCCTTTCACTAATAAGGCACTTAGCGTGAAAGCAACCCTGCCTCTTTGAAGACAGTTATTCAAATGCACTTGTGCTTTTAATGCCATTTCCGTGTGAATATAATTCCCAACACTTCCTGTCTGTATTCTTCTTGAAACCTTTTTTGATAGTGAAAAATTCTACAGATACATAAATGTGCCTCTAGGTGAATTGTTAGAAGTATCTACATAAACACGATTAGGGATTCAGGTCAGAAACTACCATCTCAGGGCCCTCTTCCGTATAACCCTAACCCTACCAGCCGACCTATTCACAGTCCTAGCTTGATGGCAGTCTCTTCATGGCTCTTCCTTTGCCCCCTGGCGCTCTCCATTAAATGTACATCCATAAACAGAATACAGCTTAATTGAGCTTGTCTTTAATTCGGGCACACTGTGTGCATTTTCCGGATTTCTGTTCTGGTGGCATATTCCATTTCTGAGCATCTCCATGTTGTCCCACACAGCTGGATTCGATGCCTCTTCAGTGCTAGGTGATATACAAGAATATAAAACATCGCAATTGGATGAACGGTCTGTCTGGAAGTGCTGAGGAACGCAGCTGCTGGGTGGAGCAGGCCAGATAGGTATTCACGTAAGCTCTACGCGAAGAATCTCTGCCTCCAACCCCCTAACACACGGCCCTTCAGACTTCTCGCCTCACCTACGCCTGTCTGGTGGCATCCAGCGAGGATCTAACTTGCCCTCTTCTGATTATTAGCGAATTGCACTTCTGCCAGGAACGACAGATACTTGGGGTCCCCTCTCCCGCTCCCCCATCGCCCCCCCCCCCGGGCTAGAACCCCCTCTCTCCCCTCCCGGCTCCTTTCCGGGTCCGGGCGCCCGCTCCTGCCCCTTCCCCGCCCAGCCGGGCCGCTGTCCTCCTCCCGCGGAGCTGCAGGCGCTTCCCGCGCCCCGGAGCGTGCGTCCGCGCTCTCGCAGCCCGCGACCCGCCGCCCTCCCCGCCGCCGTG
>NW_004524656.1:2035959-2038784 GCF_000260255.1 Octodon degus | reverse complement strand
CCTACCGGAGGCGCCCCCGACCGCCCTGGCCCTGAGCCTGAGCCGCCCGCCCGGCCCGGAGGCGGCTCGGTGCCCCAGAGACCGGCGGAGGCGCAAAGCCCGGGGGCCGCGTCCGGCCCTCCCGCCCCGACGGCCTCTCCTTCGCCCCGCGTCCTGGGAAGCGCAAGCAGGCGCGCTTTCACCAACAGGCCTCGTTGCCACAGGGAGGGCCTTGCCTTGCTAGTTCATTTAGCGTGGTCAGCCTGGCTTACAACGGTTTTTCACTGCGTGGTATTAGCGATCCACGTTCATTAAATTTAAAATACCTGTTGTCTGAGTGATTCAAACTGTCAGCGTTTCCTTCTTGTGGTACTGGGAATCGAACTCAGGAGCTTGTGCTTGCCAGGCAGATGCTTATGCCACTGAGCTATCTCCCCAGCCCTCCAGCTTTTCCTTCTTTGGTCAAGCGCTTCAGCTAATAAGATCAGACCTCTGCAGAAAACCCTGCTTTTGTAGAATGGCTTTTTATATGCTCCCAAATTCCATTGTTAACAATTAAATTACCAATTTCTGTGGCCATTGTTTCCTTATATGGTGAAATAACAATTCTAAATTGAACTACGGTATGTTTTCTTTTTTGGTGTTGGGAATTGAACCCAGCGCTCAGGAATGCCTGACCACTGGACCACGTGCCTGCTCCGGAGTGATCATTTTAAGCTTGTTCTTCTTGATGTCCAATACAGTGACCTTAACTTTTATACTAAAACCGGGGTTTGTGTAAATTAAATGGTAGTCTTTGCTAGACTTCCTGCTTTTCAGAAATCCTCTAAAGAACTAGTCAGTCTGCTTATCAATATTAAAATAGCATGGCAGAATGTGATAGATGCTTTTAAGATAACAAACCAGTCTGTAAAAGTAGATGATACCACGTTACTCAGCCAACAGGGGGACTTGGGAGTTAAATAGAAAACCGTTTCATGTGCATTTCACAATGAGAGATACCTTTTGTCTGCTGTTTGCTGAGGCGCTTTCCTCCAAGGAGTTGGCAGGTGTTTTTGGAAACCCTAGCAACAAGGGCAACCCAAGCAAGCCCAAGAATAGGAATAAGGTTATGTGATGCATTAAAATCAGAATTTATCAAAAGACTGTGAACAAGGCAACGAAACAAATTTTGCAGTGATTTCTAGTGGTGGTAGTTTCTGTGATGTGGTTTGCAGAAAGAAAATAAAATGGGCATAAAGGCAGTAGAGGTAGAAGATAACCCAGACAGAAATCCTGGATGGGGATGAATGGGAGTACAACCCAAAGCGTCATCTCCTTTCAGTCTCTTACGAACTCAGCGCACCCTTTCGGTAGTCCACCTCGTGGGTCACTGTCTCAGTCCTTTGGAACAGTGAGGAGTCACTTGGACTCCTACTCTTAGGCGAGCAGGACTCCAGTTCACGCCTAGCTGTGATTCAGGCCAGTCTCATACCTGCCAACTCTCCCCAGGACAGCATCCCTCCCAGGTAAGTAAACTTCCAACCTCCGCTTTGAATTGCTCAGTGGCATGATCTTTTATTGTTGCTTTTGTTCTAAGCAACTAAGTTCAGGTTGATATCTATATAATATCCACCTAAATTATAAAATTATAAATTCTTCTCTAGTATCTCTCTGAGTATCAGAACGTCTTTTCCAAATAATGCAGCTGACCAAAATAGATCTGGAAACAAAGTAACTTTCCTGCTTATACTTCCTACTGTGGAAACTGTACTCTTCTCTCCTTCCTTTCCTTTACTTTCTAAAAGTGAGAGAGAGAGAGAGAGAGAGAGAGAGAGAGACCTTAGCAATAAAGCTATTAAAGTACTGTCCATAATTAACTATTTTGCTTTGTCCCAGGTTTTATTTAAGAAGCTCTTGGAAGCTGGAAATAAGAATCTGATTTAAAGAAGCCATTTGATTTCCTCAATAAAATTCCATTTGATGAGTTGGGCTATTTATGAGCTCTGAATCAAATGTGGAATGAAAGACAATCATTTTTCCAGCAGACCTTGCTCATATACACAAAAGGATGCATACCAGTCTTCAAGTAATAAGTTTCTCTCACTCATCGACATTTTTGATGAACATTACTGTTTTCTATAGTCATAGAGTAACACACATATTTTTTTTTTTAGGTAATGCTTTTGTGAGCCACAACTTGAAATATAAACTGACTGTTCCCATCAACAAAAGTTCCCCCTGTTCATTTTTGAACTTTTCAAAATGAGCAGTAATAAACTAATTCCCAAGTTCTCCATTCATTCTCCTATCCATCATACTAACTTAAGTGTTCAGTCCTCAGATGTAGCTTTTAAGAAAGACTTAAGCCTGATTCCAAAAGACTCCTTGGAGTCAGATTCAGAAAGTCTCACTCTTAAGTCCCAGTCTGAGCTTGAGGACCAAATCCATGACAAAGAGATGGACCCGGACAGCTTAGAGGAGGAGAGCTCTGCGCAGGAAAGCCTGAGTGAGACAGAAGAGGAAGCAGGAGAAACAGCAGCTCATATGGCCCAGGAGGAAGACCTCTCTGCTCAGGACGGTGGTGGGAATCACAGGTAAGAAGCTGGCTTGTGTAAGGTGATAAGGGTCAATAATAGTGGTACCATTCCAAATGACAGTTAAGGGCAGGCTTTCCTATTGCATGCTACATAACGTGCATGAGACAGTTCCCCAAGAAGCTAAACACAGTGACTCCTTGTTTTTTGTCACTTTTCTTTTTTAATTAAAAAATACAGCAGAGGGACTGGTGAGATGGCTCAGTGGTCTAAAGCACCTACTTAAAACAAGCTTAGCAAAGCAAAGGGACCACAGTTCAATCCCCCAGC
>NW_004524656.1:2028243-2035384 GCF_000260255.1 Octodon degus | reverse complement strand
CATTTAATAATTCAAACCAGGGCTGGAGAGATGGCTCAGTGGTCTAAAGCACCTACTTGAAACAAGCTTGGTAAAGCACAGGGACCGCGGTTCAATCCTCCAGCACCACATGCCAGCCAGCCCCGCCCCCTGGTGGGCTGAGCTGGCCACACACACACACAATAAATAGATGTAATAAATAAAAATAAATAAATATTTAAAAAAAAAAAAAAGAAAGGCCTAGGTTATGCAGCAGACTACTTGGGTTCAGACGTTGGTTCTGCTGCTCATTAGCTGACTGTGGCTCAGTTTCTTTCTCCATAGAATGATGTTATAATAATGTTATCTTACAGAGTTATGAGGCTAAAATAAATTCATATATATATATATGTATGTATGTATAGTTTAGGAGAGTGACTAACTCTATATATTTTACATTTTCCAAAATTAAGGGTCAAATGTATCAAGGAATTGGAAGGCATAGAATTTGGGCAAAGTTTTGAAGACAAGGAAATTTAGATAACAGAAAAGAATTAGAGTAACATATTTATGGGGTATTTAGGAGGCGAACGAGACTGTAGAGGATTTGTTCTAAATATAGGGAAACTTGAGTAGGGACCTGATTAAAGGGGCCTTGAAAATATGCTTTTGGTATGGAAGACAAATTCATAGGTATTGATTCATCATCACACTATGCCACATAACCCAGAGGACCTGTCATAGGGACATAGTCACAGCAAGGACTCTTTTTTTTTTAATTAATTTTTTTTTTTTCAGAACTGGGGATTGAACTCAGGCCCTTTTGCTTGCCAGGGAAGTGCTTACTCCACTGAGCCATCTCCCTGGCCCCTTTTTAATTAATTTTATTGAGAAACAAATAGCAATGAGACAGTTTCAAAACCAATTGGTAGAACAGTTTCAATAATACATTGCATATTGTGGTCTTCGTAGTGGTTATTCATATTACAAGATGCCGACATGATATCCTGTCCAAACACGATTAGTACAAATCTTTCTTCTCAATGAATTAAGAGAAAGTAGCTGTATATCTATCCTACTTTGCATATACAGATACAAAATGGTCCTTCATTTATATCCTTTTTTTTTGTATAGTTTTGTCAGAAATGGGCATTCCATTTCCATTTAAATATTGTGGGTGCATGAATTCAGCAAAATAATCCAATATAGTCGAGTAGTCCATAATGGTAGTGAGTTATCTGTAGGACTGGCAATGTCAGAAGTTGTTCACTTGAGCCTTTTACAGCTCAGCATATTAATATGGCTTTACTTTTTATACCTTGTTTTTACACTTTTCTGCTGGATGATTAACACCAAGATAAAGCAAGACCTATATAACATGAAATGAAACTTTTGTATCTGACTGTGTCAGTCAAGTCCCCTCAGGATTTACCCTGAAACCCTGTACTGCAGTTTATAGATCCTTTGTCAGTGTCAGCCATGTGGATGAGTCACGGCCGTTGCTTGACCAATTTGCTCTCTGTGAAAGCCTGAGAGAATGTTTTCTGTCCATGTGACTCTCGTTAGGCACACTCTACGTCATCAATCACTTTGCTCTGTGGCCCCATAATCTCCTTGATCAGTAAATTTGGGACACAACTGAGTTACAGGATGTTACAGTACAGGTTCTCCTATATCCTGAGTCCTCACTGACCTTGAAAGCCTAGAGCCAAAATGTTGCTGTCCTTGCAATCTTTCTTTTTCTCTAATTTTTGGTCTGCAAACTTAAGTTGTTAATCTTCCAGAAGAGAAGCTTAATGATATTATTACTGTATACCATAGGCAGTTGAGCTTAACCTCACTATCTGTCTGAGTATCAAACATCTTTTTTTTTTTTTTTTTTTTTTTTTTTGTGCAACCAAGGATTGAACTCAGGCCTTTGCACTTACCAGTCAAGTGCTTATTCTACTGAGCTATCTCCCCAGCCCCTATCAAACATCTTAGACATAACATGGAACAGGTATTTTCCACCAAATATTAATATGTTAAGCAGCAAGGACTCTTGTGGGAGCCAGTATTGAAGTGCAGTCCTGAGTCTTGCTCTTCATTCTTCTTCTCCCTTTCAGTGAGAATGCAAAGTTAAAGGAAATTGTGTATGCCTTAGGGAATCTCAAGGTACAGTAAAAGCAAAGCACTGTTCCTGAGGTGCTGAGGCCAGAAGAGGGGTGCAAGATGGCTTCAACAAGGTAGACACCCTTAATTGGAATGGGTTGGGTCATCTAGAAAGCAGGAATACAAATCTAGGGGGAGAGCAGTGAAGTGAAGCAGTGTTTAAAGAAGTTACTCTGTAAGTGGGAACATTTTAAACTAAAGAGTAAACAATGAGCTAAGAGATTTCTAGATGGTAACGAGTAGGGCAACATAATACCACTTTCTGAGGGTCTATTTGTATATTCAAGTTCTTCACTATGATTCTGGAGGGAAGGTGCTGCTTTCCCCACTTTACTGTACTAAAACTGAGGTTAGTCCCACTGAAATACAGTAATCTGTTTCAGATCGTCAGGCTCCAAAGGGATAATTGTTGGTTCTTTTTTTAATGTCAGCTCTGTGTGTGTGTGTGTGTGTGTGTGTGTGTGTGTGTGTGTTGCTGGAGACAGAACTGAGGGCCTTATGCATGCTGGGCAAGCATATACCATAGAGCCACATCCTCAGCTCAGCTGTTTTAATTATGAAAAAATCTACAGAACAGTACAAGATAAGAGACAATATAACATGGATATCTGTATGTTTGGGTTTTGGTTTGGGTTTAGCTTTGTTTGTGTATGTGGTACTGGATATTGAACCCAAAGTCTTTATATTGAGCTCATCTCCAGCCCCTTTTCATTTTTTATTTTGAAATAGGGTCTCACTGAATTGCTAAGTTGCCCAGGTTGGGCTTGATCTTGCAATCCTCCTGCCTTAACCTCCCAGAGTGCTAATATTACAGGTATATACTACATGCTTTGCTGTTTCGAATTTTCAAAGTCGTAAGATGTACCCCTTCTCAACTCTCTTCCCCTATTTTCCTCCTTGGAATCACTCATTCTTAACTTCTGTGTAAATTCCATCACGTGAACATAAATTACTGCAAATATTTAGATGGTTTTCAGTTCTACTTATTTCACACAGTGCTTTGGGCGCGTGCTCATATGTGTCTTGGGGTTGGTGTGCAAGAGTTTCACTAGGTTAGTATGTCTAGAAATGGATTGCTGGCTCAGAGGAGAGTACACAGCTTCACCCACAGTGCATTTGAGTTTCCAGTTCTCAGTTATCTCTTTAACTTTTGCCACTTTGGCAGGCTATACATCCTTTTCACAGAATTAATCACTTTTCCTTAATGAGTTGTAAAGGTGTTTTTAGCCAAAGGAGTGCTCGCTAATGTCACAAAGTATCATGAATGTGGAATATGTTTCTGTATTTTTAATTGTGGGTTTGCCTACTGCTACAGAGCATCCCAGTGTGCGCAGATTCTGTGATGCAATCATCCAGTCGCTCCTGATGGATACGGAGATAGTCCAAATTGTTGGTATCTTAAGCAGTGTTTTAATTGAAACATATATGAAAGAACTGAAAGGTTAGTAAGATGCTTAGAGTGAACCCGTTGCTGTGTTGAAGGCTTTATGGTGTGGTCTGGTGTAGCCCGTGTAGCAGTTCCGCAGGTGGGTAATGTACTGTCCCACCTGGACAGCCACAGAGGAGGCCTTCAGTTGTCGTATCATCTCCATTCATTGCTGCTAGCGAGCGCGGGGGCAGAAAGCTCAGTTGGACTCCACGCTTGGAGCCATGCTTCCTCTCAGCTATAAGGAGATCCGTAGTCTCTTAAGTTGTAAGCGGGCACTTTTGTCTGTATTTTTAAGATGAAGAAAACAAAGCAGGAATCTAATAGGTGACCTTATTTTTCTCAGTTTTTGAGTTTTTCTTCCTTTTGTGCAGTTCTGAGAGATCTGATTTGAGCTTATTCATTACCAACGGACAATTTACTACTTAAGTAATAATACTTATAAAAATCAAAAATTACAGACTGATTTTTCTTCTTCTGGTTCAGAGATCCTTAAATGATACTATTTTACTTCTTGCAAATGTTGAAAAATAGATCATAAACCATGGGGCAGGGTTATAATGGGTTATAATACTAGCAGTTGTTAGTGTGTGGTACTTTACTCATTGAATGTAGAAGGCCAAGTTCCATGCTACACAGAAGTGAAGACTTAGCCAAATAAAACCAAAAAATGTTAGTTAAGTGTGGTTTAATTATTGGACCCTTTCTCTGTTTCACATAAGTTTTATAAATTTTTCATGGGTGTATATTACTCAGATCTGAGAAATGATAAGCCATGAGATAGACAACTAAATCAATCTCAGACTCAGTATGAACATCAAGTTTTCATGTCTGCAAAGCAGATGGCATTCTGGGAGTTGTAGTTCAAAAGCTTAGTCAAAACATTGCCTTAAATCAAGGTAAATCTTTCTTCTTGCTTATATAAGCAATATTTTTAAAAGTTGCCTGACAAGTCACTTAGCTTGACTCTTGTGTTTTGATGTTTCTAGAACTGCCTCAAAGCAATTACTTCCTTGTGTCTCACCAAAGTCAAGCCATAGTTTGGTGTATATGGATTAGACAAGCTTTTATTTGCAGAAATCGGGCCAGTATTGACTATAGTGAATGAATCAAGAATGGAGAGACGATCTTCATGTGGCAATCTTTAAGCCCCAGTCCCAAGCAAGCCTTATGACTCTTGTCTCTCAGGAAGAGAAAGATCAATATAATGCCTAAGGCATTAGAAATAACCTCTTCAGTCCTGGAGCTTCTAAAGACTTTTTTTTTTTTAATGAGAAAGCAGGAATTCAGTACCCTGTATATCTGTTCAATAAGATCTTACAGGAATGCTTATATTAGTACTACTCCTGACTCTCACAGCCTATCACAGTTGACCTTACAGAGCCTCTTACATTTATATTATTTACTGGTTTCCTTTTTAAAACAGTTGTAGGGATTGAGCCCGGGGCTTTGTGCTTAAAACATAGACCCTCTACCACTGAGCATGTTACGGCCTCAGGCCTAAGGAATTGTTATCCCCATTTTTTCAGGTGAAGCTCTAAGATTTGTGTAGATGCAAGTAATGTAAGTTAATTATGTAAATGCAAATGATTGCTAATTTGTGTAGATGTAAGTGATTGTTAAGTGATAGAGCCAGACACTGAATTGAACCCACTCCTAACTCCAAAGCTTGAGCCTCTAATTGTGAGTATCTAAAAAGGTAATCATGGATGAATCCAATAAAGGAATCCATTTTGCTACCTAGTAAAAATTAAGAACGATTCCAGAAAGAACTAAGCTGAGGCTAAGTGACTATGTGTATAAACTACAGTTTTTAATAAAGTAATTAAAAAATAAAGAATCAATTGTATTTTACCCTGGGCAATGTCAGAGTGACCTTTATTCTCAGTATTTCCTCTGAGAAGAAGGCATGCTTCCCTTTATTTAGTGAGCTTTGAAGGCATTTCTGCTTCATCATCTGGGGACAACAGTGACTGTAATTAGGGCTGTAACCTGTCTAGCAAACCATCTTGTGGTCAAAATTCATGACAGGCACGGGGGCACAGTGAGGAATTATTATAAAAATAGAGTAGTCAGTATTGTCTCACAGTACAAAAGTGACTTGGAAATACCATGTATTTGCTGTGGTACACACTCCAAAATTAGAATTAGAAGGCCAGGGAGATAGCTCAGTAGAATAAGCGCCTGCCTGGCAAGCACAGGGTCCAGAGTTCAATTCCTGGTACCACAAAAAATAAAATAAAATAAACAAAATTAGAAGTGTTGAATGAGGATTTCTAGAGTCTGGTGAGCAGTACTGGATAAGCAAAACAGATGCTGGTAGGAAAACTTTAAGTAAAGACCCAAACTCTGAATTTTTATCATTTCCCAATTTTCTTAGGCTGCTTTGTGGGCACTTCGGAGATGTTGATCCTTAGGCTAGACTGCTGTTCTTTATATGTGTTGTCAATATTTTTGGGTACTGATTGGGAGACTAAAGAAGACATTTGAGGTTGATTCTAATATTCTAATATTATTGAGAACATTTTGGAAGCTTCCAGGTATCAACCTTCATTTCTGTTAATTTCTAGCAACATTCATATTGTTGATTTCTATTGTATTATAATTAGGTAGATTTTCAATTTAAGACCACTGATTGGCCAACTTCTTCAAATGCATTATACAACATACCATATTCCAGTGGTTTTTCACATGGTGTTTGGGGGAGTACTTCTGGTATTTTAGCCATCTACTTCATATTCATGGAAATAGTCACACCAGAGAAGTTACTTTTGTTGTTTCAGTTCCTTCTGTTGTATGTTCGTCCACTTACTCGCCAACTGTGTCTCAGTTAAGCCCTGAGTCTGTCCTCAGAGCAGGCATGGTGCCATCGTAACAGCTGAGCAGTTGTGCAGGGATTCGTGGAGTGTGCGTGGGCATGAATTGTGTCCATTAAAGGCAGAGTCCCCGCCAGAAGTGCCTGAGCCAGGGTGACTCCTGGGGTGTGCTGTCCCCAGAGATGACCACTAGATGCTCTTCTCCTTCATATCTAATCTGCAATGCTTTATTCTGTTAAGATAAGCAAGTAGTTTGAAACCTCACAAAGTGTAATTTATATTTATGTCAACTACTGTCCTATACATTTATTAGAGGATCAAAAAGATTGTAAACAAGTTGCTGAATATACAGTTTAATTTATGACCTTTGGGTCTTCATTTAGTTCTACTCCCTGATAGATTTCAAAATATAGAAAACTTTGGTATAATTGTTTAGTGTATTGAATTTATTTTTTTTTTTGATGTCTTCATGATGTCTTGATTTTTTTCTCTTTTTTTCATTTTTTCACTTTATTTTTTTATTTATTTTTTTGACAACTCATACAGAATTTTACTTAACAAAGAAATATGAATTTCACAGTATTTGTTGTAATACGTGGTATTGTCTTACAACCAGCTATTCATATTTTCAGATATATACACATAAAATTGGAAGAAGAAAAAACTGGAGCAGTGTATAAGAAATTAAGAAAAGAAAAAGTACAAACAATTGAAAAAAAGGAGACGAAGCTAATTAGAGCATTGACTGCTTCTTTCCATTTCCTTTTTTTTAAAAATTTTTATTTATTTA
>NW_004524656.1:2012718-2026988 GCF_000260255.1 Octodon degus | reverse complement strand
TTGGTTGTTTCCAGGTTCTGACTATTACAAATTGTGCTGCTCTAAACATAGGCACACATATATCACTATGATATGATGCTTTCAGTTCCTCTGGGAAAATTCCCAGTAGGGGGATAGCAGGTTTTAATGGGATTTCCAGTCCTAGTTTTCTAAGGAGTCTCCACACTGATTTTTATAAAGTGTATTGAATTTAAATGAGATTATTTCTCAACACTTACCATTTCAGAGTTTTGCATGCTGGACCCAACCCAATTAATAAAACAACAGATTTTTAGAGCTGTTGGAGCCCTTAATTATCCATGTATTCTCCAGGTGTACAAAGGAGGAAACCAAAATCTAGAGAGAAAGGAGACTTGCTGAAGTTCTCACTGCTGGTCAGCAGCAGAATCTAGACTACAACGCAGGTGTCACACACTGCTTTTTCCACGCTATCATAGCTAAATTTTTATGTTTTCTAATTGACATTTAAAATACAAGAATTTCTATCTAAAGGAAGTGCAAGCATCTAGAAACATTATAAATCAAGATTTTTACAGCTTAGCCATTCTTTAAAAAAATGAAAGGGAAAAAAAAATGAAAGGGATCTAAGCCTCCCATGGGAAATGTCTGACATTGCTTACTATTGTAACTGTCACTGAATGAAAAGTGTCAAAATACTATTGCATTTCCCTTATGAAGGTGCAAGATTGGTTTATATAATCTTAATAGAAGAACAGAACTTTACTTTGCAGTTACTAACATATCCCATTTAGATAATTGATTTTCATTTCATTAACTCTCAGGTTGTCCTTGAATCAAGATTGGCACTAATAAGAACTTTGAAAAAAATTTTGGTTATTTCACAACCACAAATCTATTGTTAAAGAAAAAAAAAAGATTTTTGTTAGAATTATTTAAATTATATAATTACTTCAGACAAAATTTACTAAACAACAATTCAGCTCCTTAGACTGTGTCTATAGACAATCTTTGGCCTTCCATACATAAACCATCTTTTACTTAAAATGTTTCTCTTTAATTATAACAAGTACCTTTGTTAAATGATTAAATGAAATATTCTGAGTTGAAAATAACTTCCAGGAAGTGTTTCAGTATAACTAGTTTATGTGTATGTTATATTTGCAGAAGTAGGGCTGGGAATGTAGCTTTGTATGGTGCTTACCTAGTAGGCAAAGGCCCTGGGTTGGTTCCCTGGCACCACAAGACAAAAGACTTAACGTACAGTGCTTGAAAAAGCAAATTTGTAATCTCTTGGATGCATTTCACTTTGTTTACTGAAAGACCATAAATAAGGTTAAAATGAGCACAACATTCAGAAATCCTTGGAGACAACTGTCACTTTTACATTTCCTTAAAGAAGCATTAAAAACTTTATACTTAAACAAAAATTAAATGTTCTGCTCATATGCATAAAAGATGTAATGGCATATAAATTGGGAATAATTGTTCTGTTTAAAAGGATTAAATTAAACCTAAATCAATAATTACATGTGCAATTTCAATTTAACTGCCTACTTAAAATAAAGTGGCAAATAAATAACAGCTAAATGATTAATAGCAATGTTTTTATTCACGTCCTCAACAGGCAAATGGCCAGTTATTGAATATTTTATTGTGAGTGCAAAGGATGTTAATTGTGCTAGAAACGCGCTCTAATTTTAGTGATTTTTTTATTGAGTACAAAGCTGAATATGAGACTCTTCATTAAGTGGAAATTTGATTTTATTTTGTTTGAAGTTATCACTGTGAGTACTCAGATACAGTCCATTAAAGCCAGCAAATACCCTGGCGTGTGGATGTGAGACCACCCCACCCCCTTCCCTCCTGCATCCATTTCTAACCCAAGTCTCTGAAGAGGAGACCTGGCATCTGTTGTCTGAACAGTAACAAAAGAGTTGTGTACTCATTGTCTGTGTAACCTCTCCATCAAATAAGGAGGAAAAGAGGTGCATGTTTTGTGTGCAGACGATTGCTGATGAAAGGCCACTTCACACTCATTTTGGCCCAGTGTGTTGACCTGGGCCACAAAAGACAATTGAGCTTCTTAGTACACAAGCTCAATACAATGGGGTTCTTTAGTATCATGTTCTATTTCAACCATTAGATTTGTTTCTGTGAAGCATTACAGCTTTCCATGCTCATGATTTTGTAAAACATAACCTCCCATTTGTTTTGACATGTATTTATCACCTAGTAAGGGAAGAGATTTTTTGAGGTATTTGTTGCAGGTGTAAATGGTGCAGTATAATTAACATTTATACACAAGCCACATTTTCAGGCTACGCTCGTATAGACACATTTGTAGAGTTTTCCTTCAAACAATTAGTTGAAAATATTTTCCACAAAACAACTCATCTTCTCAGTCTGTTTCCAAAAGCTGCATCTACTGGGTTTTTGAAACATGTCTTCTGTAGCATGTGCTATTGCTTCTACAACCTGATTTCAAGAAAGGAAACTTGTTAGAGGCTAAGGCCTTTATAGGTCTAAAGTCATTTAATTCTCTCACTTTTATCTTCCTCAGTATCTTTTACTAGTTGTTAAAATATTCCATTGTGTGAAAACATTGACATAACTCAATCCCATTTCCTAAATTATGATTCTTACATCCTCTGTAGTTCCCAAGTCATGCCTGAAAACTTTTTTATATATGTTAAATCTTTCAGGTCTCTTGGGTACCACTCAGAGCATCACAGGACAGCTCTGTGCCCTGGAAATAACTTAAGCCCGAGGGATTGAAGACTCCCTTGACTCCATCAGCGGGAAGCACAGCAATGTTACATCATGGTGACTGAGCAAACGCATAGCAAGTAAAGGCCAGGGACAGGGCCCTTTGATACACACTTGCACCAGTAGCTCTCACTAAGTCTGTACTCAGGTAGGCACCAAAGTTAAATGGCTTTTGCACATTTACCTAGTAACTGGTAGCACCGTATATTGCATGCAGGCATCCTACTTATTGGGCCCTTGTCCTTAAACACTCTGCTCGGGACCACAGTCCTTTACATCACAATGCAGAGAAACAGAGCCCACAAGTGTTACATGTGACTAAAGAAAGTCTATAACTTGGAGTGTACATGTTAGGCCATTATTGGTTGATACTGATTAAGTCAGTGACCAGTCTAGGTGCACCAACTTCAGTAGTATAACTGAAGAGATGGAAACAGGGAATCCACTTCTCCCTGTCATCGAACACTACTTTTTATTCAGCTTTCCACTACGGTGTCTAAGTACTTGAGATAAACAACTTCAAAGGAAGAAAAATATTTTTTGGCTTGCTTACAGTTTCAGGGTTTCAGCTCATGGTCACTTGTCCCTCTTGCTTTGGGACTGTGGCAGCACAGCGTATCATGGTGGCAGCACAAGATAGAAGTCTGCTCCCCTATGGCATGTGGGAGACAGGAACAGGAGCGAGCAGCCAAGCATTCCCTTCGAGTACATGTCCCCAGCCCACTAACTTCTTTCCACTGCCCCTGAAGGCTCGGCTACCTCCCAGTAGTGCTAGAGGCTGGGAATCAAGCCTTCAGTACATGTTTCTTGGGAGACATTTCACATCAGAAGTATTGCCATTACATATTTAAAAGGCAATACTTCTATCTTTTTTGAGCAATACTCAATTGTTGATCCTTTTATGAGTCTTGTTACAGGGTCATAGAATTGGAATGGAGTTGGAATGGACTGTGAGTTAGCATCTAACAATTGAATCTGAAGACAAGAAGTTAAAATATTTTTCAGTGGTAAACAAGGTTATGTCCTGTGTTTTGCTTCACTCATTTCTGCAGTGCTGTTGCTTGAACTTGGGACATGCTGCATGCTGAACAAGTGCTCTGCCATTGAGCTATAACCCCAGCCCTATCCTACTATTTTAAATACTCATAACAGCTTGTACTTCTTTTACACATCTGTTTCACTAACTAGTCATGACAGTGCAGAAAGCATGTCCTTCTCACTGGAGGGAAAGATCCAGCAGTGTGATTGTCTTGCTCACCACTGTATCTCCTATGCCTCGTATTCTGCTAGTACAAAGGGAGGTACCCAGCACCTGTCTGTGCACTGACCAACCAAAGGCAGATGCTGCGACAAGCTTTCTGTGTGACCTCCAAAGGGAACACCTGTATAGTACAGTGGAACGTACCCAGCCAGTTTGCAAAGCAAACTGCCAGGGCTTATATCCTGGCTCTACACTAGTAGTTCTGTGACCTTGGAAAACTTTGCTAAGCTCTCTGAACTTCAGTTTGCTCATCTGTTAAATGGAGATAGTAATAGAACAGTACTTCCCTCAAAGTTGTTCTAAGGAGTAAAGAGAAGATTCACTACAAGTCTTCCTTAGGTCGACATAGAGTGATACATGCTGTCTCTCCACATTCCACCCCTAACAGAGGCAGAACAGTATGTTCCAGGGTTGGCACCATAGAAGGTGGCCAGCCCCACTCTGAGCAGTGTAAATGAAGAATTGCTTGTTCTAAATTTTGCCCCAAAGACTTTATAGCCTATATAGATTAGCCCTTCCAGAAATGTATCACTTTGTCCAGAAATACTTACTAAATCTTCCCTTACTAGTTAACCCCCTGGATTAATTTACATAGTACAAATTAATTCATAGAACTTATGAAGTCACTCAAGATCTGACCTATGCTTTTTTTGTTGTTGTTTGCTACTGGGAATCGAACTCATGACCTCACACTTGCCATGCAGATGCTGTGCCACTGAGCTGTATCTCTGGCAAGGTCTGACCTCTGATCCAGACTCCATGGTACACACCTATAATCCCAGGACTTTTGTAGGCTGAGGCAGGAAGACTGCAAGTTTAAGCCAAGCTTGGGCAATTTAGTGGCTTAGTGAGACACTGTATCTCAAAACAAAAATTAATAGTATAAAGAAAGAAAAGGGGTAGGGCTGTAGCTCAGTGTGAAGGCCCTGGTTCAATTCCAACTAGTGGGAAAAAAATCTGACCTCTGCTTAGCTTTGATCCCTGTTCCTCAGCCTACCCGCCCCACCCAACACTCCAATTTATCCATAAAGAATTGGTTCTTAGAGAGTGCCACATCCTGCCTGCCTTCCGCTCCTCTCTCCGAGCTATCACCTTGGTCTGGCATGTGCATCTTTAGCCCACATCTGAGCACTGCATTGTTTGCTACACAAAGCTCTCTTCAACTTTGCAAGCTAGGGGCAGACATCCCTCCTGAGTCCAGCGGCCGGGGCCCTTCCTCAGGGCAGGCGCCACTCCAAACTGTGTATTGCTCATTTCCCTGTCTGATTCCCGCCGGGCTGTGGGCCCAACTCTGTGCCATTCGCCACTGTGTTCCTGGGATCACTAAGTTCTCAGTAGTTTTATCAAATCAGTGAGGAAACTAACGAGTGAAGAATAAAGTTCACTTTTTCCTTTCAGTATACTGAATGGATATGGGAAAACACATTTCTTTATTAAAATGTTTACTTTAAGATAATAATTGGGTTCTCTTGTCCACTTGAACAACCACAACTGAGTATGTCACTTTGTGTAAGACAAACCCAAAAATTATTCGCTGATTTGGTCGAATGCCAAAAACTCCAGCATGTTTAGACTTTAATTTATTACTATTGGTTTAAAAATAAAAGCATGTAATGATTTTTTTGGTTGACTACTTTTAAAGATGCATGTATTTAGTCTTGAAGCATTTACCCTTTAGGACCAGGCTGTGATGCGGTGTATAGGGCAAGGATCAGGGAAAAAGATAATCCAGTTCCTGCTACCCATGACTTTACCCAGGTAAACAGACAGTACCCTCAGGAGAAGGGAAATAAGCGTGCACACAGAGCACTGTAAGATCCACTGCCTCACCTTGATCCCCAGTGTTATGCGGCCGTGAGAAATAGCTAAATCACATACAGTGTATCCCTCTTTGCCCATGAGAGAAACTGGCTCAGAGATTACATCATTTGCCAACTAGCACACACAGTAACGCAGCCTGAGAACCTGAGCCCAGCTGTGTCCAGTCCAAGCCTAGAGTGGGCCCTACCAGGCAACACCATGTCCAGTGTACATGTCCAGTGCCCCTTAAAAGCCAGGCGAAAGGCCAGGCCGAGAGATGCTCTTAGTTCATGGGGAGAGATAGCACCTAGGAGAAGCCGCCTCACCTGAGTCCAGGGGCGGGCCAGCCTGCAGCACTCGGGCACTGCAGGCCACATTTGTCATCCCATTTCCCAGTGAGTAGATCGTTCACATTCAGGCATTTTCCTAGAAGAGATCACATCTCGTCTCTTGTTGGGAAAGGAATGGCACACGATTTCAAAAGAGTTTTCTACCTTAATATGCAAACTAAAAAACTTAAAAGTATGACAGTTTATCAAGGCATGGGAGTTTAGGGGTTTTCTCCAGGGATTTTTTGTTTTGTTTTGTTTTGTTTTTCTTTACATCAATAAAAAAAAAAAACAAACCTCTAGGTCCACATTAAGAAAACTAAATTAGTATTAGGGAGGACCATTAGTTTGTTTACCAAGCATAAAATTATATCCTCTATAAATGAGAATATCAGATAACATAAAAGACCTGGGTGATTTACATTTTCTTTTTGATTAGAGGATTGCATCCACTGTACTCAAGGAAGGAAAATCTCTCCCATTTAGCTTTTGAAGATCAAAGAGGCCATTAAACATACCATATTATCAGCATTTTTTTCCCCTTTTTTGCCATGGAGGAAAGGGAGGACTTTATCTGGGGTCATACACATGGATTATGTACTAGTTCACTTTCCTGGGGCAGAATGATAGGCTTAGCGTTTTATTCACACAGGGCCCTCCTACAATGTCAAGTGCGCGCTTACGTGTTTACTGAATTTTGTGTGTATAAATCTAATGACCAAGGGATGGTGAACCTTTAGTGAGCAAGTCTGGTTCTAAGCCTTGGAAGTCTTTCTGTAGGACATTTGATAAAATCTACAAAGACAGAAATGAAGTAAAAAGCAAAATTACTAAAAAGAAGGATGAACCTAAACATGTATTCAGCTATAATAAAACCTGGCTCTCGTCCCGAAAGGAACAAGCTAAGACAAATGTTGTCTAGGCAACGATCCATATTTCCCTTCCTAGATATGCCAAATGTGCATAGTACCAGCTAAAGTGGGAAGCACAATTTTCTTTGCCAGCTGAAATACTGGATTGTTGTTTGTGGCATAACTAACAGCATTCTTTGGAGCTCTGTGATTCGTTGATATAATGTGGTAGATGTGTACTTTTTGTTTTCTGGCATTTAGAATTTAACTGTCCTCCATTTTTATTCAATATCTTAATGAACTTAGATAACTAAGACCTTGTTGTATTTGTGTATAGTGTGTGGAACTAATATGAGCTCCAAGCATATCTTTAATGTATAGATAGTAAAAGAGAAATGAGAGGAGAGTGTGATTGGTTGTGAATGACCAATTGAATACAGTGAGTGAATTTATTTTGATTAAGGACTTGCCATTTCATTTCTGCTTTGGCCAGTCAGCAACCTAAAAAAGACAAATATTCAGACCTCCGATATGATCCGAACTGGAAAAATAAAAAAGAAGAAGTGCAGTTGTTGGTTGTGGAAACCCTGCCGGGGTCTGCAGACAGCTCTTCAGAAAATCTGCCTTTGGCACCACTCTACCCGTCCAAGGAGAATTCACTGGAGCTCTCAGAGGTAAACAACAAACAGAAGAAGAGTCCTCACAGTGCAGCCTCCTTAATGGGAAGTGAATTTTTAAGCCCAAACTATGAGCCTGGAGCCCAGGTCAGCGAGCCATTTTCAGAGCTGAGTGACAGTGACCGGGAGGAGAAGTCAAGCAACCTCTCTCAGTACCTGAAGAGTTCAAGTTCACATAACGAGGTGTTCCTCCCAGGGTCACGTGGCCCTCGGAGAAGGAAGTCTAAGCAGTATTTTGTGGAAAAAAATAAGCTTACACTGGGATTACCAACTCCTAAAACAGACTCTTATCTTCAACTTCACAATAAAAAAAGGGGGGAAACTCATCTAGAACAGGTATGTAGCAGCTGCTTACAAATCTCTTCTTTAATGCTTAACTAGAATTGATGTCTGTTTGAAATGGCCAGATATCCCTCCTCTGAGGATGATGCTGTTTTAACCACTTATCTGGATAAAACAAGCACTTCCATACTCCATTTGGATGTTGCCCTTTTTTGAAGAATGAGGGGAATTATTCCACAAAGTATTAAAAGCAATATAAAAGCCATCGAGGGTTCACTGTAACGTAATTGCTATAATTCAGTCATACCTCATGCCTCCCTTTTAAAGAATCAGATCATTTTTTATTTTAATGAGAATTTAAAAAAACAATAAGAAGATACAGAATTTCAAAACAAGATGACAGGAAATTAAAAATGGTTGTTATATTGCGTATGGTTATCTTCAAGTAGTTATTCAGATTACCAGGTATAGTTATACAAAATTGATCAAACAATTAAGGCATTACCTTTTCCTTTCAATAAACCGATAGAAATTAGTAGTACAATTATCTTACTATTGTGTGTGTATATGTATATATAAATATATATATTCCCCCCTCACTTTTCTCCTTTCCCCCATCCATTGTTCTTTGATTTTGAGCAGTTTCTTTTTTTTTATTAATTTTATTGAGAAACAAATAGCAATGAGACAGTTTCAAAATCGATTAGTAAGATAGTTTCAATAATTAATATATTGCATATTGTTGTCTTCATAGTGGTTATTCATAGTATAAGATTCAGACATGATATCCTGTCCAAATACTATTAGTACAAATCTTTCTTCTCATGGAATTAAAAGAAAGTAGCTGTATATCTATCCTGACTACTTTGTATATACAGATACAAAATGGTCCTTCATTTATATCCCCTTTTTCTGTTTAGTTTTGTCAGAGATGGGTATTCCATTGCCATTTAAATATTGTGAGTGAATGAATTCAGCAAAATAATCCAATATAGTCCAGTAGTCCATAATAGTAGTAGGTTATCCATAGGACCGGCAATGTCAGAAGTTGTTGACTTGGGTGTTTTACAGCTCAGCATATTAATATGGCTTTACTTTTTATACCTCATTTTTATACTTTTCTGCTGGATGGCTAAGACCAAGATAAAGCAAGACCTATATAAGAAATGTAACTTTTGTATCTGACAAATCAGTCAAATCCCCTCAGGATTTACCCTGAAACTCTGTACCACAGTTTGTAGATCCTTTGTCAGTGTCAGCCATGTGGATGAATCACAGGCATTGCTTGAGGTGACTCTCCTTAGGCACACTCTACATCATCGATCACTGTCCTCTGTGGCCCCATAATCTCCTTGATCAGAAAATTTGGGACATCCCTGAGTTACAGGATGTTACAGTACAGGTTCTCTTATGTCCTGAGTCCTCACTGACCTTGAAAGGCTAGGGCCAAAATGTTGGCTGTCCTTGCAGCCCTTCTTTTTCTCTAATTTTTGGTCTGCAAACTTAAGTTGCTAGCCCTCCAGAAAAGATTGACAGTTTCTTTACCTTTCATAATGTCTGTTGTATCTTTCAAATTCTACTCTTTCAGTTTCTTACATGAAGGAGACAATATGATGTTTACACATGCAGGTCTAACTTCTCTAGTTACGTGCATTTACATATAAAAGCCTTGATTCTATCTTTCTTTTTAGGTGAGTAATACTCCATTGTATAAAAGTACCACATCTTTTTTTATCCTATCCTCAGTTGATGGGCATTTAGTTGTTTCTTAAGATTTAGTTGCAAATTGTGCTGCTATAAACATGATGCACAGGGCCAGGGAGATGGCTCAGTAGAATAAGTGCTTGCCTGGCAAGTGCAAGGGCCTGAGTTCAGTCCCTGGTTCTGAAAAAAAAAAAAAAAAAAAAAAAAACATAATGCACATATATTGCTGGGGCTCTTAAAACTGTATTCCATTAGATTAAAAAAAGGGGGGGGGGCAGAACCTTGGGTTCTTGTGTTGATTTTCTTTGTTTCTATTATAGCATTGAGTATCAACAGTATTAAATGTCCTAACACATTGGAAGTAATGTGACATGCTTATATCAGTAATTGTAGCTTCTACACAGAGGTAATTCTCAACTCAGTCTGTGTACATAGTAGGTCACTTAAAGAAAGAAGACAAGGAAATGTATGAGCCATACGTCATCTTCCTATCCCCGCTGATAATCATCATGCAATCCTTTCTTACCCTATGTCATGACATAATTTAACCTCAGTCTTTCCATCTAGTAAGCTGGAAAAATAATTTCTATCTTTTTTTCTTATGACTGTTTTGAAGGTTAATTCTGTTTAAAATGATATATTCAAAACCTGCTGAAACAAGTAAGTAGACCTTGTTCTGTTTCTTGGGCACACATATAGGTCCTGTCACCTACCACACAGTGGATACATGATGGAAACAAGTGAAGTATGTGATTGGCTCATGCAATCCACCACCCTTATTAAAAAACAGCTTAAAATTCATCGCCTATTCATTTTCGGTTATGAAAACATTACTGTGGTAAATGTGGATGCACTTACATCTATTCTGTATCTCAATTGGCATTATTTAAAGTGCTTTACCCTATTCTAACCTCAAAGTATTTTCTGATGGAACAGGATAGATGAAATAAATGAACATTTGTGATTTTTCTGAACATATTCTGCACCCCCGGTACTCAGGATTGTACCCAGAGCCTTTATTCTGAGCTACATGCTCAGCCCTTTTTATTTTTATTTTTTGAGACAGTGTCTCACTAACTCACTGAATTGTCCAGGCGGTTCAAACTTGAACATGCAATCCTCCAGATAACTGGAGTGCCAGGAGTACAGGTGAAACCCTTTTATAGTATTAAAGGAATATGTGATAGTTTTGCCTTTGTAACTGGTAATAATATGAAGGAATGTGTACAGTGTATTTAGCTGAGTTATCAAAACACTGCTAACCTTAAGCTTTTGCAGCATGTTAAACCCAATTTTAGTTGTTATGCATTTTTTGGTTTAATACACATGAGAAATTTTGAATTTTATTTGATTATTTATTTAAATATAAATTTATTCAGAGGTCCAGTATCTTGAAAAATTCTATAGCTAGTAATTCATCCAAGACTAAGACAGTATTTTTCATTACTTTAAAAATGTCTAGAAGAAGCTGATCTAGAAGGAGGGGCAAATAGTCCAAGGATTATATTTGCAAAAATAAAAGGGAAAAGAGATTTATTATAAATTCTTCTATTACTGATCTCTAAATTGCTAATTTTGCTAGTAGTTGTAAAGTAACTTAACAGACACTATTGTGGCCACCAGTGATTTCGTGGCTGATTGTCTCCTTGTTGTTCCCCAGGAGGGACTCTTAATCGCTTCAGGTTTGTTCAGTGCTTAAATTCTGAGATTACTATTTGAAGGAACCACTGGCTTTTCCCCTACCTTTTCCAGGTAGATGCTGATTACTAGTTGCATTCAAAGTTGTTTTTCCACCACATATTTCCTCCTCCTTACTGTTAAAAAGAATAAAAAGGAGTCTTAAGAGTGATATGATATGCCTAACTTGTTACACTAAATTATAGTCAGTATTGAATTTCAATATTATATGTTGAAATGTGTTTTCATATGTCATTATTTATGTATAAATGTGTTGCGGTCTCTTCCACTTATATATTCTCTCTGGGCAGGAAGCATGGTTTATACTTAATTTTTAATCTAGTAGTAACTAGCGTAATACACTGCAAGGCCTGAGTAAATAGATGAGGAATGAAAATGTATTTGTTTAAAAAATTTTTTTTAAAAAGAAGAAAATGTATTTGTTCCACCACCCCCAAGCCATATTCTCTTCAAATGACTTGTGGGGAAAATGGCATTTTTGGAACCATGATTTGCAATAGTAGATAGGTATCAGAATCAGCTGAGAAGCTCATATAAAATGAGACCTTTCACTTTACCCCGGATCATTATAAATCTTTAGGTGAGATCTTCAACATCAGTATGTTTTTCAAAGCTGCACATGTAATTCTACTGTGAAGCAAGGTTTCAGAACCATTATTCCAGTTGAGAGCAGTGGTTCTCAGCCTTGGCTTGACTTATGGATCACGAGAGGACCATACTGATTCCTTGGCTAAAGCGCTGAAATTCTGACTTCATTCATTTACGTGTCCTCGCCAACACTTCTTACATAATTCTAATGTTTAGCCAAGATTGAAAACACTGATGTAGATCGTTGCCTCTCAAACATTAACATGTGTCAGATTCATCTGGAAGGGTTATTAAAACAGATTGCTACTGTAGCACAGGAAGGTGGACATTAAATAGATCAAAATAGCTAGTGGAGAGGATTTTGGCTTTTCCTGCTGGACTTTGGATGTGAAGCGTCCCTCAGAGTTTCATGTGTTAATGGCTGATTCCCCAGGTTGACACTATGGAAAGGTCATGAAACTCTTAGAGGCGGGGCCCAGTGGGAGTCTTCTGCTCGCTGACCTGCCCCTGCCTCTTCTGCTTTGTTTCTCGGCTGCCATGAGGCGAGCAGCTTCCTGCCCCCACATGCCCTGCCGTGATGTGCTGCTTACCACAGGCCTGAAGGGCACCAGGGCCAGCAGTCATGGCTAGAAGCTTCAAAGCTGACCTAACCAAAATCCATCCTCTTTAGGAGTTGACTATCTCAGGTAGTTTGTGACAGTAAAAGAAAGTTGACTAATTCCCAATACGTTATAATTTTATTGAAATTTCATGTAACATCCCATATGTTTGCACAACTACTATGCACCCATGAAAAATGTTAAAGTGTATTTAGTAGACAGACTGTTGGATGCAGCCTCCCAGATTTCTAATTCAGCAGGTATAGACAGTAATGGTGAACCTGTGGCATGTGTGCTGCGGGGGGCTGTTTGTTTTCATTGAAAACTCTGAAAGGTTTACCATCACTGGTGTAGATAAAGCCCACAGAATTTGAATTTTCCACATTGTTGCAAAGTGATAGATCTGCTACTTTTGGGCCCATACTTTGAGAACTACTAATCTTTTACTGGCAAAACTCTAAAGTACTTAGTAATCACCTCCAATTTTTTTAAAAAATCATGTGGTGACCCAAGAGGTCTGGGATGAGACTGAAGTGTGCATTTCTCTAAGGAGTGTGCTCTGACTGCCATGGGGCTAGACTAAAGAGCCTGAGATTTTTTTTCCGAAACCTTAATGTCAGAGTGGTGTAAGTCCACTGACATTTTCACCGACTGATAGGATTGTTCAGATAATTTTTGGTAGGAAATGGAATGGCAGAGTTGGCATATATGAAGGCTGCAGTTTTGGGGTTTTTTTAAATTCAAGTATGTATATTCTCTCCTTGTAATTTATTTGAAAGAGATAACAAATGGCATGTCACTAGGAACCCTGAAAGGTTAAATAGCGCCTATTGTGGAGTGACTAAATGCCAGTTATCTTTTTACTGTCATAAAACATGACATTGGCCAGGGAAGTGGCTCAGTGAAATAAGCGCTTCCTTGGCAAACGTAAGGGCCTGAGTTCAATCCCCGGTCCCACCAAAAAAAAAAAAAAAATGACATTATGGCATTAATTTTTAACACATTGTTTGTGGCAGTCATCAGTATCCAGCTGAATCTGACAGGGCCTAGAGGTGGCATACTGTATTGGAGAGGGTTTCGAGTAAGTCTCATCCAATAAACATGTCATCTGGGTTGCTTGGTTTGTTTGTTTTAATGTATTTAGTACAGGGTCAACAGGATCTCGTTATACAGATCAGACTTGTAGTGATCCTCCTGTCTTCAGCCTCCCAAGTGCTGGGATTATAGGTGCAGGCCACCATACGCAGTCTCACTCCCCATCTCAGCATTCCCCCTTGGCGGGGCCAGCACAGAAATCAAACTCTGGTCCCTGGAGCCTGCCTGAGCAGGCGCTTTAGTCCACTGAGCTATCTGGCTGGCCCCTTCTGGGGTTTTGTAAATTAAAGTTAACAATGTGATTATTACGTTCAAAAAATATATAGATAAACTCAAAGAAAGATCTGAAAATTAATGAGAGGATGTAGCACTACTAAAAAATGTATTATGTTATGAAGCCTCAATTATTGAGTACTAGGATAATATTAATGCATTTATAAAAACTAAAGTGGAATAGAATCATCTAAAAATAGTCAAATTGCTTATGAAAATATATTATGTAATACTATGAATAAATAAAGGCAGCAGGCAGCATATCAAATGAGTGAAGAAGGGGTGAAGAGATAGCTCAGTGGCATAAGTGCCTGCCTGGCAAGTGCAAGGTCCTAAGTTCAATCCCCGGTACAAAACAAAGAAAAATGTGTGAAGAAATGATGGAG
>NW_004524656.1:2007917-2012128 GCF_000260255.1 Octodon degus | reverse complement strand
GCAAGGTCAATATATAAGGAACAAAATACTTGTAATTGTGATGACAAATGAAGCACTGCTATCACTAATACAGGAAATATCTCCTCAAAATTGGTGAAGAAACCAAAATCCCAATGGGAAGATACACAAAAGATATGAAAAAGCAAATGTATGACGAGGCAAGCATATGAATTGGCAAGCGTAGGCAAGTAAGCATATGAGAAGATACTCAACATCAATGATTATGAAAGAAATGCAGATTAATCCTATACTGAGAGTCAGATTTTTCCCTATGATTAAACAATTAAAATTCCAAAAGTAGACTGGGTAGATAGCTCAGTGGTCTAAGAAGCTGCCTGGCAAATACAAGGACCAGGTTCAATCCCCAGTACCGCATACTGCGCTGGCCCCGCGCCGTGCCAGCCACTGAAACTGGGCATGGTGGTGCAGGCCTGTAATCCCAGTGGTGGGGAGGCTAAATAGAAGAATCTCTACAAGTCCAAGCTGCATAGCGAGACCCTGTACAAAATAAATAAACAAAAAGATTTGTTAATTAAAATTCCAAAAATTTAATGAACATGTGAGCAAAATGTCAAGCTGGCGAGAGAATAAATCAGCGTGACCAGAAGAGAGGACAGTTTGTCCATTTGAAATCATGCACTCCTTGGAGCTGGGTCGGTTGAGGCTGCCACTTGCTAGCTGTCTGACTTCAAGCAGATTACTAGTGCTCTTCGTGCCTCAGCTTCCTCAGCTTTAAGATGGAATAATAATAATAATAAATTATAGGATTATTAAGAAGATTAAATGAATAATATAGGGTTTAGAGTAGCACCTGACTGATAGCAAACACTGCATAAGGTTTTGCAATTAGTAATTTGGTCCAGCATACTCCTTCTTGGTAATTTATTCTAGCTATATGTGTGCAATTTTGAAATCACACCTGAACAAGAATGTTTATTTCAATCTTATTTGCAACAGCAAGAGATTGGAAGCCACTATTAGCTGTCACATGGGGATAGCTAAGCTATGGTATAACTACACAATTAGAGAATATCACATCTGTTTTTTTTTTTAAAAAAATAAGGACACTCTCCATGAACTTTAAGTACAACTTGACAGGATTTACTCTTACTTACTATTACTATTAAAGGTATAGAATGGCATGTAGAGTATTTTAAAAGTGGAAAGAATAAAAATGGATCTTTGCTTGGTGTGTTAAGACCTCAGACAGTTAATTGTGAGGGGTGAGGAGCAAGGGCAGCAACAACTTTTCAGTCTGCAATGTTTCGTATCTCTTATTTTTTTAACCATTGCTATGTACTAACTTGAAAAAAAAATTAAATTGAAAAACAGCAGTAAGTGGATGGAGACATTTGCAAAATATGTAACACAGATCGTGTAGTACCCCAAGAGCTCGCCACCCCGGCTGCAGGCTGTTGCCTAATTTGCATTTCTGCTCGTGCATGACAGCTCAGAGGGGAGCAGTGACCCTTCGCCCTCATTTGTTGCTCAGTCTTTGACCATTTTTTGCAGAGCTGCTGCTTGTCCCTTGAAGTGCACCTGGGTGCACGGCAGAATCTTAGCCACATGATGCTGTGAGCAAAGCATGAATGAAGAGCTAACTCACACTAGAGGGCAGCTGAGCAGCGCCGTGAGCGGACACTTGGCTGGAGACAGTCTGGGCTAGCGTTTATTCATGATTTGCTCAGTAGCCAAAAGTATTGGTCTGAAACTCATTAGTGTGAGTCAATTTATGAGCTCCCATTAAAGGAAATTGTGTTTTGAAAAATGAACCACCCTTCTTATCCTGATTCTAAAGCGACTTTGAAGATGAAGGTGAAGTGTAGTATGAGCTCAGAAGAGAAATAAGTGCTTTATGCTTGTTATTGGGCTCTTTCCTAGTAATTTCTTAGAAAATCAGAGATGTTTTATAAATGTAAATATAGAAAAGTAATTCAGTTGTCTATAGTCTTCAAGACAATATGAAGCCATAAATAGAATCCACTATTCAGATTCACTATCTGCTCTGTGTGTTGCAATTGAACACGTGTGGCTGTTACTGAGATAGCTGGCCGACCAGTCAGCAAATATTTATTGAGCACCAACTGTGTGCAGGGTTCTCTTTCAGTGCTAGCAATGTCAGAGCCTTGCAGAGCTCCTGACAGAAGCTTGCATTCCGATCCTGTGACACAAACAAGAAATGTGTAAGAAAACAATTTCAGGTGCTCATGAGCGCCTTGAGGGAGGCCCCACATAATGAAGGGGAGTGTAACTGGCTGCTTGACTGGGTACTTGGGGAAGGTCCTACCGTGGAAATGTCATTTGAGTTGAGATGTGAAGAGATAAGAAACAGAAAAGTATACATGATCTGGGAAATACTGCACTTTGCTCTGCCTTGGTAGTAGCATTCATGCCTGGAGGCAACACTGTTTTGTAGGAAAAACAAACAAAAACCAAAGCAGAAATCCTGTTCGGGGTATCAGACAGGTATCAGATACTGGCTTTTAGTGTAGTGCTTTACCCTGAACCGGTAATACTTTAAACCTGATCTTCAGTTATCTACTAGAGGGTCACTGTGTGCCAGAAGTCTGTTGGAAGAATTTGTACAAAGCTGCTGACATGTGGCAGACCCTCAGTAAAGGGAACCCGTTATCACCACATGGCAGTCCTTAAGCCATGGGAAGGGAAAGGAATCTGCTCAGGGAATAGGCTCTTCTAAGCAGCCTTTTCTTTGGGAGGGGGGGGTACAGTGCCTCAGATAGAAGAATTTAACTTCAGGTAGAATAAGGACAAAACGTAGCTATCATCAAAGCAAGCAGAGTACGCACATCTCCTCTAATGTTGTCCTGACTGCTGAGGGGCCCACTCTCCTGTGGGGTAGAAAATACTATAGTTTTAAATTCACTACTCAGGATATTTCTTTAATAATTACTCAGATACTGCTTCAACTATCCTTACTCCATGGCAAGAAACTTATAACTAACTTCGGGTCTTATACACAGCATTTACTTATTTGGTTTTAAAGTACAATCCTTTCAAAACTTTGCCTCTCAGTTCTGTTCTCCCCACCGCCTTCGCGCTGACCTTCTTGGACAAATGTGATGGCATGAATCTGCTGCTCAGTGTGACTGTGTTATTGTCAAGACAGAAACCGCAGTCCTAGAGTGCTAAGGAGGCCCGTGTGCCTGGCCCACCAGCCGCTCTTGCCTTATCCTTCGTCCTTGGCCTCTCATCTTGGGCACTGGCCATGCTCAGCAAGCTCACGTTCCCAGGCCTGCTTTCCTCGGGGCCCTCCTCTGTTCGTGTCCATGGCCAGCTCTTCCCTAGCTTGTTTGCTTGGGAAAAACTCACCCGCTACTTTAGTCACTTTCTCCTCACTGGGACAAATTATCAGATACTATGTAGGAGGAGAGATTTATTTTGACTCAGTTTTTAGAGATCATTCCATAATCAGCTGGCTCCAAAGCAAGCAGGCATGGTGGAAGGGTCTGGGGAAGAAAGCAGGAGAGAGAGGAGCGGAGTAGTGACCCACCTCCAGTCAGACCTCCCTCCACACACGGGGAATGCATGGGGAATGTTTTAGATCTAAGCCATGACACCCCCCTTTTGAGATTCAGCTCAGAACGTCTCTGCTTTTATGAAGACTTGTGAGCATCTGCCCTCCCCACCACTCTCTCATCTGAGTACCCCTCAGGAAGCCACGGCCCACGCTGCAATTTTCCTGGTGTGTCTCTTCGTCTTTACATCACTGTGCGCTCCTTAAGGTCACAAGTTGATTATATCTGGATCCCCAGGGGCCAGCATACAGTAAGCACAGGCTAAATGTTTGATGAAGGACTGTAACTATTTTTTTTTTTTTTAATGAATTTAGGACAGTGTGTCCAGGGTCTCACTGTGTAGATTGGACGCCTAGTGATTCTTCTGTTTTCAGCCTCCCAAGCGCTGGGATTACAGGCGTGTGCCACCCTGGTCAGCTCAGTGCGCCCTGGGGGCGGGGCCTGCACATCAAGCCATGGACCACACCCTGGCCGCTATAAAGCAGGCGCTCTAGTCTGCTGAGCTATCTGGCCGGCCCCAAAGGACTGTAACTTTTAGCAACTTTTTTTTTTGGTCCAAAATCTTATTGTTTTTAAAGGCGGTGGTGAAGGAAAGCAAGAGACAGGAAAAGGAATATTGTGGGACTGTCCTGCTTCAAGGTTGTATATGGTGAGATTTTTGGACTTATGTGCAAA
>NW_004524656.1:1989447-2007082 GCF_000260255.1 Octodon degus | reverse complement strand
GGATCACAAGTCCGCATCTTGTACAGCAATTAACCACTAAGAAGAATATATGCAGTGTATTATTTGTTGAAACTGTCCTTCCGATTTGATTTGAAACTGTCTCATTGCTATCTGTTTGTCAATAAAACTTTGAAAAAAAAAATCTTATTGTTTTTAAAATGAAAAAAAAAAATTGACATAAATTTGCTTCAGTCTGCTGAGCTATCTGGTTGGCCCCAAAGGACTGTAAGTTGTTTTTTTTTTTCCTAATAACTGGTTTGGTTTTTTTTTCTTTTTTATTAATTTTATTGAGAAACAAATAGCAATGAGACAGTTTCAAAATCGATTAGTAGGACAGTTTCAATAATTAATACATTGCATATTGTTGTCTTCATAGTGGTTATTCATAGTACAAGATGCAGATATGATATCCTGTCCAAACACGATTAGTACAAATCTTTCTTCTCATTGAATTAAGAGAAAGTAGCTGTATATCTATCTGATTTTGTATATACAAAAACAAAATGGTCCTTCATTTATATCCCCTTTTTTTCTTTAGTTTTGTCAGAGATGGGAAAGGACTGTAACTTTTAAAAACTTTTTTCTGGGCCAGGGAGATAGCTCAGTAGAATAACTGCTTGCCTGGCAAACGGAAGGGCCTGAATTCAATCCCTGGTTCCACAAAAAAAAAAAAGTTCACTTTCTTTAGGGTTTGAGATTTATTTTCCTTTTTAATAAAAATTAACAACAACAACAACAAAAAAAAAAAAATTAACAAATTGCACTTACAAGAAAAACTGGGCCAGGCCAGGGAGATGGCTCAGTAGAATAAGTGCTTCCCTGGCAAGTGCAAGAGCCTGAGTTCAATTCCTGGTTCTGTCAAAAAAAAAAAAAAAACTTTTTTCTTTGGTCCAAAATCTTATTGTTTTTAAAATGAAAAAAAAATTGACATAAATTTGTATTGTTTATTTAAACATTGGAATAAGAAGTCAAAAGACCTGAGTTGGCCGGGGAGATAGCTCAGTAGAATAAGTGCAAGGGCCTGAGTTCAATCCCTGGTTCCATTAAAAAAAAAAAAAAAAAAAAAAAAAAAGACCTGAGTTGAACCTCATTATTATTAGAGCCATTGATTACCTTTGGCACACCAAAGTATTATGCTGAGTCCTGTGTTTCCTCATGTAAAGTGAGGTTACATATGTTTGCTTTGTGGCACAGATTCACAATTACGGGGATGAGGCCAGGCATAGTGGCAAACACCTGTAGTCCCAGCGCCTGGCAGGCTGAGCCAAGAGGATCGCCATAAGGTGGAGGCCAGCCCAAGCCACATAGTCAGACCCTGTCTCAAAAAAAAAAGATTACTGAGATGATCAACTGAGATACTGCATATGAAAGCTTTTTTGTAATCACATAGCCTTATATAAATATGTGTATTATATTTTATCTTACTTTTTATGAAAGACAGGGTCTACAGGGTCTACAGGATCTCCCTACGCAGATCAGATTGTAGTGATTCTCCTGTTTTCAGCCTCCCAACACACTGGGACTCCAGGCTTGCGTCACCACACCCAGTCTCAGTCGTCATCTCAGCGCGCCCTGGGAGCGGGCCCGGCACGGCACACCAGGGATCGAACCCCAGCCACTGTGCTCTGCCTGTAAACATGTTTATTGTCGCAGGATTTGAATTCATAATTGCCTACTGGATAATTTTACTGTTACTTTTGTCTTTGCCATTGTTTTGAATGCAGTGGAACTGCAGTTTGTCAATAAGATTATGCTTTAACCTTTATTTAAACATGAACATCTTTTTATAATTACCTTTGGGCTAGAAACACAGAATATGAAAATCTTTCCAAGTGGCAGTGCTTTCCAATTCCTCCTCCCCCATTATACTTGTAACAAATACTCTTCTCCAGGGTAGGCGCTCTGTAGACGTTCATTGATTGGTAGATGTCCTGTTCTGCCCTTTGCTGCTGCCATAAGAACACTTACTTACGACAGCATAATTTCAATTCAACTTTATGGCTTTTTCAATACAAGGCATTTCTTAAGACAGCTTTCTCGTGTGTGCTGTTCAGCACTTAGTTGCTCAAACCACCAATTTGTATGATCTACAGAGTGACACTCTATTAGCTCTGCATTACTGAGGGATCCATAAAAAGAAAACTTCCTGTGTAATGAAAGCATGCCCTTTTGAAATCAGAAATTTAGCATAATTAATCACTTTTAAGGATTAATCATTTTTAAGCTTCCAAAACTGTACCTAGCATACTTGGTAATTCTATTGCATTTTTCTGTAGTGGAGTTTGAGGTTGTGGCAATGTGCTGATTCTTTTCCTTGTGACAAGAGTGCACAAATGACAGAGTACACAAATGTACTCTTGAACATGGTCTGCTGGGAAGCAGGCACGTAAACAATCAGGACCCAGTGAAAACTGCTCTACAAGGTGAGCATGCCTAATCCAAAAACCCAAAGTCTCGAGTGCTCTAAGACCCAGTGCTTTTTGAGCACTGGTAGGATATCACACCTGACCTCGTGTGAGAGGGCACAGTCAAAATGCAGGAATACTAAACACAGCACACAAAATTGTCTTCAAGCTGGTGAGATAGTTCAGTGGACTAAGCACCTGCTTAGGCAAGCACAGGAACAAGGGTTTGATCCCACCCATCCTGCCCCTGGGGCATGCCGAGCCGGCCACTGAGTCAGGCGTGGTGGCGCACGCCTGTAATCCCAGCTCTGGAGAGGCTAAAAACAGGAGGATCATTGAGTCATATAGTGAGACCCAGTGCCAAAAACATTAAACAAATGAACAAAAAGTTATCTTTCAGGCTATGTGTATAAGGTATGTAAAACATGCATGAATTTTGTGTTAGACTCTGGTCTCAATGATATTTCATTATGTATATGAAGCTATTCATAATCCTCCCAAATCTAAAACATATGGTCCACACATTTTGAACAAGGGATCCCCTGTGAGTACTAGCAACATGTAAGACTCTAAGTGAACCCCAAGAAAAAGTGTGTGAGTCTGTTCAGGGGTATCAGAGAGGGTTTCTAACAGGCAATCGTGGATCTGAATTTTTTTATTTGTCAGTTGATTTGTTTCTGTTTGTTTAATGCTTGTACTGGGAATATAAGAATTGTACGGGGAATTAAACTCAGAACATTTTCACTGAGTTATGTCCCCAGTCATTTAATTTTTCTTTTCTTTTTTTTTCTTTTTTTAATTTGAGCAAGATTCTCACAAAGTTGCTAAGTTGCCTAGGCCGGGCACAACTTGCTGTTCTTCTACCCCAGCCATATAGAGTGCTGGGATTACAGGCATACACCACCGTGCTTGGCTGGAATTGGTGCTTCAGCAAGAAGGGAAAATTAACAGGGGAGGTGGCAGGTGAGGCGCAGAAGGCAGAGAGCAAGCACAGGGGCTGGGCTGGAAGAGGGCTGACTGCCTAAGTAGAGCTCTGCAAGTAAAGCAAGAAACTACCTCTAGGCAGAAGGGCCAACTACATCAGGTACACCGGCTGAAGCAGGTAGAGGAAGTGGTTGCCACATACCTTAACTATGTGATTTTTACTTACAGTGTATAAATATCCACTGACTTGCCAGTTTTTTGCTGCAGGGCCCTTTCCACCAGCGCCAGTGCTGTTGATTGGAGTTTCAGATTGTATATCTTGCATCAGTTAAAGACCATCTATGATTTCCAGTTTTGATTTTTTTACATACAAATTTAAGAAGCCATTAGCAATAATCTAGGGCCGAGGAGATAGCTCAGTGGAATAAGTGCTTCCCTGGCAAGTGCAAGGGCCTGAGTTCAATCCCCGGTTCTGCCAAAAAAAAAAAAAAGGAAAAGAAAGAAAGAATCTAAAAATATTATGTCCTCTGGCTTTTTTTAAATAAACATTTCCACTAATCTTTTAATTTAGCTTTGTTCACTTGGTTGTTTTTATTTTTGTTTTTGTTCCCACATGTTATTTTACCAATTGTTCGTATTGGGTCATTTGAGATTATTTAACCTAGTTTTCATGAAAATCACACTTTTGTGTTCACATCAGATTGCTCCGGATCATCTAATCTTTAAATACATTTCTTTAGTTTCACAAGTACAATTAGGAACTAGACAGGTCTGGAAATAAATGTGAAAGACTCTAGGTAGGCACTCAGCTCACATCAAAGTGGCAGAAGGTCCTGGATGTCCAAGAGTGTCTGCCAGCCACACACATTCTCAGTGGACAGAGGTGGGACGTCTCCAAGAACTAGAGAACACACGTAATCCCAAGACTTGCTTAAGGAGGAAGGTGCAGCTGCCATAGTTCTGTGTGGCTGGGATGTTTGGATGGGGATTGGGTATTTCAGGGAGAGAAGGTGAGAGGTGCCTTTTTATAAGAGTAGCACTGTTGGTCATTTTAGAGCAGATGCTGTCACAGTCCCCTGCAGCAGCGGCTGCAGCAGTAGCACCATCACCACCTGGGAATGTATTAGAAACCCTTGACCCATCTCAGATGCCCTGAATCAGGGATGCATGGGTGAAGCCCTAAAGATGTTTCTAACAAGCTTTGAATGGGATTCTGATACGTGCTCAGAATGTATCCGTGCTGAAGAGTCGGCCCTTGCTTCTAATTGATACACAAGTCACTGAAGAATTGTAATAAGGGGCCAATCTAGTACAATGCATGAGGTTTTGGTTTTTCTTTAAATCTCTACCTTGACCATTCAAAAGTCATGCATACCTTTTCTTAGCTTGTACTGGAGAGTTCAGCTTTCTGAATAATTAACCTTGCTGTGGGTTACAGTGAGCTACTCCTACAAATCTCTTCTGCATTCTTGAAATGGCCAATTACTTCATTCATCCAACCTCTATTTATTAAGACCTTACAATGTATCAAGCATTGTCGGGAGATGGTTGGGATACATTACTAAAAACAAAACAAGTCGAGCCAAAAATCCCTGCCTTTGGGAGGCTAACTTTACTAGGAAAAGATGAACAATAGAAGAAGTAAGTTCGTGTGTTAGAGGGAAGTAAAGAGTAATAAAACAGATCCAGAAGCAGTCAGGGTTGAGGATGCCATGGTTTCACGTGCTTCGTGAGCCGTGGGCCTCTGAGAAGAGCCTGGAGGAAGCGAAAGAGCGTGCCGTGCAAAGGTCTGTGAAAGAAGGTTCCAGAAGAGAGGAGAAGTGACAAGCTCAGAGGCTGAAGGACCCTGGGCACAGTGAACAGAGGAAAAAGAATGAAAGATAAAGTCCTCGTTTTCACTTAATCTTTTTGACATTTCATTAACTGAACTTAATATAAATCATAAATCTAGTGAAATAAGCAGATTCCAAGGAGTGATTGAAAAATACAGTAAATACTTAAATTTTAAAAGTATATTATAAAAAGATATGTTGTCATTCGTCTCCCTCAGAGTACTCCCCCGTGCCTCGTACACTCATCCCATTGTCCTTCCCACTTTCTGAAGCAATTCTAGGGGTCCTCTTTTGTGTCTTTTGTGATCCAACACGGGAATGCTGCTGCCAAGGGCCACCCAGTGAGGGGAAAGGTAGGCATATAAAGCATTATGCTGGCTATACACTGCTCCTCACACCTAGTTTTGAGGAAAGCTTTTTCATTTTTACCAAAAGAGGGGGCCTGGCCCTAGCTCAGTCCTTTAAGTGGCTGCTTCCACAAAGCTGTCAGCCTCAGGTTCCTGGAGTTCGAACCTCACAACTCTCCCACTGGCCAAAAGTGCCCTGAAGGCATTCCAGGAAGAAAAAAAAATAAAACCCCTCATTTTTACCAAAAGAAAAAAACATGGATAGTATGTCGTCCGAGATGGGGATATAAAACAGTGGCATAAGCGTCCGCCTGGCACGTGCAAGGGCCAGAGCTCAACCCGGAACTGCAAAAAAATAAAATAACATGGTGTGTCCGCAGCTACCCAGTATACCAGATCTGGCACTGTGTGACTTCTCGTTCTTCCGAAAGTCCAAGTGATGAAACACAGTAAATGTTTTAAATTGATTTAAGACATCAGAGCAGCTGTACCAGAGCAACGAAAGGCACTAATGAAAGAGAATTTCCAGAACCACTTCAGAAAGTGGCAAGAAAAAAAAAGTGGCAAGAATGACGGGATAAGCAGAGAGGGGGAGCTTCCAGGGGTTAATGATACTGTGTCTTTCACTGATACACAGAGAGAGAGAGACACACCACATACACACTGGATTTTTAGTCATACTTTATATAAGATTGGCTCCTGGTATCCCTAGGGGATTGGTTCCAGGACATGCTGAGGATACCAAAACCTGAGGACAATAAAGTCCCTTACCTAAAATGTCATAGCATCTGCATAAGATACTACGTGCAACCTCCTACATTCTTTAAATCATCGCTACATATCTAATATAATGTAAATTCTATGTATGTACTTACCATACTGTAATATTAGGGAATAATGACAAAATCTGTACATGTCCAGTAGAGACAAATTGTTTTTTGATTTTTTGATTTAAAAAATTTTTATTTATAACTTTTAACTTGATTCTTTAACAGTTATTTATTGAAAATTTAATGGTACTCAGAATGTGCTACTATGCTTTGTATTATATGACTGAAAGTTTTGAAGTATAATTTGTTTGCAAATCTTATGAATGAGATCCACAATCTTCAGTTACAATCATTGAAAATTAGCCAACTGTCCAGAATTTCAACCACTTATATAACATTTGACTATTTGAGGAAAATATCACTAGGCTCATGTAAATAAATACCTGTATCAGAGAGTTTCAACCTCAACAGTAGCACTGTTTGAGGCAGGATGCTTCTTTTGTATTGGAGGTCCTGTTGTGCATTGCAGGATACTATATTTATCAATGACAGTCTCCCAGTATGACTCTGATAAGTGTGTCCAGAAGTTCCCAGATATTTCCTTAGGGAAAAATACCCACAGTAGCCCCTGTGCTGAAATCATCAAACAAGTATATGCTGCCAATCTGCATCTTGAGGTTCTGTAAGCAAACACTAAGGGACAAGTAACTAAGTATGGTTTTCTTTTAATGGCACTATATGCACTTATATAATTGATTCTGACCATGCTTAAATTGTTCTTTAGAAGAACAAGGACATCTTCTTATGGTTTGATAACCAAAGGTATATGCAATGATAAAATCACCAGCTTGTTTTGTTTTGTATTTTAGGGAAGGGTCTACAGGGTGTTCAGGGTCTCGCTACTAGATCGGACTCATAGTGATCCACCTGTTTACAGCCGCCCAAGAGCTGGGATTACAGGTGTGCACCACCACGCCCAGTCTCAGTTGCCATCTCAGTGTGCCCCAGGGGCAGGGCCTGCATGGCAGGCCCGGGCCCCTGTGCCTGCTTGCAGGTGCTTTAATCCACTGAGCTATTTGGCCGGCCCTTCTCGTATATTTTCAGTTCATAGTTTGAGTTCATGAATGTAGAATGTGTTTCCAAAGGATAGAGTATACATGTTCTGATAGAAATGGGAAGTTCAGTAAGCACCAGGGGTTGGACTTGGTATTCACTCATGTCTATTGACCATCCAAATACTAAATAACAGCCACATTCAGAGGCCCCAGGGAATGTGGGTAAGTTGCACCCAAGCTGTAGATCACATAAGCCCTGCATGTCATTCCCCCATTTTGTCCCACCTCCATGGAACGTGCAGGCCAGAACGAAAGTCAAATGTAAGTAGCTGGGTGATACTTGTTTCAAAAGGGAAAGTGCCTTGCACAAGGCCTTAGTCACAGACACATCTATCTATTGCAGCCTGAGAGAGAGAGACAGACAGAGACTGACTTCCTGGAGGAAGTTACATTTGAGCATTTTAGCCAAGGCTGGGGTTGTGAACCGGATGGATCAAAGCACTGCTGTGGGGAAGGAATGGCTGGTGCACAGTCCCAGTGAGAATAGTATGTGCGGCCCATCAGTAGAACAGCTGAAAGGTCCAGAGGAGGAAAAGGGCAACGGGCTGAGGCTGTAAACATAAATGGGGGACCCAGAGCCAACGCCCCTGTAAGCCTTAAAGATTAAGGACAATTGAAAAGGTAGCGAGTGTTTTTAAGTAGACTGGTGATTCATTTGGGGAAGGGTATTTAGAAACTCAAGTATGTTATTCAGAAAATAAATTGTAAAAAATATTTGATGGTTTCAGTTTCATCAAATTTTTATTGAGCACACACCTGCTAAATACATTCTTAAATGTTTTGTAGCAATGGAGAAAACAGCTAACAACAGAGCCAAAATAGTTCCTGCATGTTTTTTCTAAATATTCTTCAATGATTAAAACAGGTGTTCTAAATATTCGTGAGGCAGCTGACAGTGACAGTGGATCATCTGTGCCTCAGTGTCTCGCTAGCCTTGTATGAATGAGGCAACAGCAATGCTGATGTTTGCAGGCATAAGGTGATGCATAGAAAACCTGCCAGAAACAGGATGGGGCGGGGGGAACCATACTGCACATCACTCATCAGCAAAATGAGTAAGGACAGCCCCTCAGAATCCAGCAATCCTGCCCAAAGAAAGGGATTAACTGATGCATGTGCTGGACTGGCAGGAAGCAAATACTATGTTAAAAAATAAGGCTCTTGGGCTTATTTAATTTGGACATGTGCTAGCTGTCAGTACAATACCACCAAGGAATGATTGTGACAAAGGACTTCATGCATTCAGATAGGGCTCCCCACAACATAAAAACACAAGGTCGATAGGGAAAACAAAATATGAAGAAAAATGGGGCAAAACCTCCACTACCTGTAGAACTTGGTGGGGTTGCTGACACGTTTCAGTATGTGTCCCTGCAGTTCCACCAGCTCACGGGCAGCACTGAGTAAACGTCGGCCTTGCTTTCTGCAGTGCTGCCTGATTCTGTAAGAACCTGATGAGTTTCTTTGAGAGAGAAGTTGCAGCTCAGTCTAGCTCAGCTGTACTCAATCTGAGTTGCTTTCCTACCTACAAACCCTCACTTCAAAGCAAGGAACATAATGTACAATTTTTTAATGGCTCTAGACCCAGGCACTCAGACTCTCTGCTCTGCGCCTTGCCTCAGTGTAAACACCTAATCAAGACTGCCCGTGCTTCAACAATAGCAGCCAAATGCAATTCGAGAACCACAAGCCTTTGAAGTCCTCCCTGCAAAGGCCGGTTTTCTACTCTGAGATAATGACATGCCGTGATTGCTGTCTTTGTTGTATCTTTTCAGTAGAGAAGCAATTATAGGCCCCAATTTAACAGAATAGACATTACACAGCTTATGATGCTCAAAATGCAATTTCATTTGATCATTTTCTCGATTTGATTGGTATTAATAGAATGGTTCACCAAAAAAAAAAAAAAAAATAGCCAGCAGAGGTTGTGTCCCATTCCACTTTCAAAGAGATAATGTAGAAGCGCGCTTTGCTCGGCGCAGGCCTCACCGGGTGATCCAGCCACGAGCCCCAGCCACGCAGCCCGTGGGCGAGATACCATACAGCCTCCATTTGCTGGGAGAGGAAGCAGCAGACAGTGCATTCTGCACTGGTAAACTTTTCATCAGAACTGTATAAACATCCCTTCATTGTCAGTGGAAAAATCAATATTACTAGTGATAAACAGGATTAGCTAAACCAAGTGCCCTTTACTTCTTAAGCATAAAAGTCAGGGCATCTACAGCCAAGGGAAAAAGGAACTGAAGCCTTTGTGATAACACTGGCAAACGTGGTCAAACCTAATAATTCATAATCTCCAGGTGTCTCTGGAGCCAGCACCATGACAGGGACCAAGATTGAGAATTGTTCTTGGCCTTGAGCAGTGCCCTGTAAAACTTCCATGTCTCCTGTGGTAAAGCTTTGCATTGGCAGAGAAGGCTAATCCATCCAAACATGGAGGTTACCTCCACTTGGAATCGAAGTCCATAAGTAAATAGTACTTTAACAGATTAGGTTAGTGTTTTTTTTCCAGAATCGGGAATTGAACTCAGGCCCTTGGGCTTACCAGAGAAATGCTTATTCCACTGAGCCATCTCCCCGGCCCCTAACAGAATTCAACTTAGAACACTTTCATTTGCCCACATAAATTGCAGGTCATTGTTTAGATACTTCCACTTCCACACCATGCACTTGTCTGTCTACAGTGTGCATGTATACAGCAATTGTGACAGTAACTTAAAGCAGTTATAGATGGTTATGAAGGGACAGAGATAGGGACCAGCAAAGGCACACTTTGAATAGGAGACACATGGTATTGTCCTTCTGTGCCGTGGAAGCCACACTGAGTGATGAAGAATGAGTTTGTCATCATTGGCAAATATTTTACCTATCACTAACGCAGCTTTTACTTCTTTCTGAATTAAACGCGAGGTGACATTGAAAAGGTAAGTAGCAGAGGGAAAATTTGAACACAGGCCCGACCGGTTCCAGTCCCATGTTTGTTCCAGACTTGTACCTGGCCACTTCTCACACTGTAGAGTCCTATAGAGGAAATTGCACAAAACAAGTACAAAGTCCTGCAACTAAATTTAAAAATCAGCTCCATCCATTCAGAAAGAGATTTAGCAGGCGAGGAGGAGTCAGAGAGCAGCCCCAGGGCCCAGGCATAGCACTGTATCACAGGAATGGCAGGAAAGTTCCAACACAGGTCCTCTGTGCAGGCGAAGGCACAAGAGGGACACCTGATGCCGGTGCTGCCAGTGGGGCTGTTGTCTGGAAAAGGATGAACCTACTATGTGTTACTCCAGAGAGGGAAGGACAGAAAACGTGGCCGGGTGCATTTCCATTCGGATAGGAAGAGCTTTCCGGTACCCAAGAGCTAAGTGACTGAGCAGCATGCATGAAGCAGGGATTATTTTCTCGTCCTCGAGCCATGGAAGGTATACACGCGCGTTCTGATCCTAGGGAAGCAGGCCCAGGCCTGGCAGCGGCCGGTGTGCACATCCAGGATCCTTCCAACATCAAAACTCTGTCGGTTAGCTCTAGCAGAGAATCCTGGTGGCTAGAATTAAATGTAGGCCAGAGACTAACTTCTTGATTTAAGACAGCAAGGAATGACCATTTACTGCTCCTGCCTGCCTTCAGCAGTGGTCCTAAAAGCCACCTTGCGGGGTGGACCCCCTGGAGAACATCCCCATACACACTTTACAATAAAATATATGGGGAGCTTTAAAAAAAAAACTAATATTTTAAAATTTAAAAGGCCACTCCCAGTGTATTAATGGGCCCAGGCTGGGATTAAACAACTAGTATATTTTAAAAGCTTCCTAAAGTTTTCCTAGTATGTAAAGTTCAGACTCACTGATTTATATCATTCTGATTCACTGAGTGCCAAAACTACGAAGTCTTCCCCCCCAAAAAAAACTAAGGTCCTGCAGGTTTAGGATATTCCAGTAAGTGAGGTAGATTAGCAAAATATTCAACATGGAGGCTCTGGAGTAGACCGCTTGGCTCTTCTCCTTGCTGTTGGTCCTGCACAAGTTTCTTAACTTCTTTGCACCTTAGTTTTGTTTTTGTTTTGTTTAATTTGCAAGGAGGGGACAGTGATAGCACAAGTGCGGTCAGGTGGTTGCAAGGACTGACGCCTGTCGTGGGCTGCGCGCCAAGGCGTGGGACAACTTGTTCCAGGAGCATCACGTGTGCGTACATCGCTGCTTCCGTGCGGCACCGACGTCCTGGGTACAGCTAACAGTGATGCAGAAGTGTGACCGTCCGTGCTTCCAAACATCAGCTCTTCAACTCTTTATTATAAGATAGGCTTTGTTAGGTGACCTTGCCTAACTGTAGGCTAATGTCAGTATTCTGAGCACATTTAAGGTATGCTCAGCGAGGCTCTGATGTTCAGGAAATGTTATGTGCACTTTCAACTTAAGATGGGTTTTTTAAACATTAATTTTATTGGTATATTTTATATACATAATGATCATATTCATCACAGAGAATTTGTACCTGTTCATAATATATCTTGATTATTATTTTCCCCCGCCAACCCTTCTTTCTCTCCTTATTTACAAAAGCTTTGTTTTCATTTTTCCCCTTCTATTCTGGGTTGTTTTTTTTTCCTTCCTTTCCTACTCCCTCTCTTCTCCCTTGTTCTGTTTCCCATTTAAACATTTTCTTCCTACTTCCCAAAATCTGTCATCCACTTTGGTCCTTATTTACATTTCGTTTCTTATACAAGAGAAACAATGCAATATTTAGACCTTTTTGCCCAGTTTATTTCACTTGAAAGTACCGTGTCCATGGGTATCCATTTACCTAAAAATATCTCAAGTTTTTAAGATGGATTTTTCAAGACAGCATAATTCAAGGAGCATCTGTAGAGTGTTATTTCATCGTAATTCTATAGACATTATGAAATGTTGCCTGCAGTATCTACCAGCAGGCAATATAACTTAAAATCGATGTCCCCTGAGTGTGTATGGAGTCTGTAAAGTAGACACGTCCACCTGGAAGCCCTGCAGAGCTAGCAGTGTGGCCCCCCAAGACTGTGATTGGTTCAGCAATAGTTTTGCGTGACTTGATTGTGTGGAGCTTGAGCCGATGCTGAGTGAGTGACCGTGGAACGCGGTGTGGGGAGGTCACAGTGCAGGACTAGCCACCTGCTGTGCCTGCCACACAGTCACTGCGGCCGAGATGGTATAGTGTGTCAGATGTCACGTGTACTTGGGGACTTGTGAGTATAAGGTAGTGATTGCCTGTAGGAGTATTTCAACGTACCTACATGAGTGTGTGTGCCTGCGAAGACAGGCATGTATTTTTATTAAGCAGGCATGTAAGTTTCCTTATTATTAAACTTGGGCTTATTATGTTATTTCATAAAACATTTTAATAAGTTAAAATACAAAGTTTTGCTACTTATGTACATTAACTTTATGTCTTCTACGCAGCCCAACTACGTTTGGCTCAGGTAAGCAAAAAGATTGGATACCCACAACCTCAGAGCAGCAGTGTCCCACCATACCTCCAAGAGGCAATATTGTTTATCCTCATTTTCCTTGGGAACAATCCAGGTCCCTGAGGACTGAAGCGATGAATTCTTAACATTAAATGAAAATAAAACCTAACTCCGCAGGCCCTCACAGACTGGCACCACATGATGCTAGGACTGAAATGAAACCAGTTAACATGGAATATGTTTTGCCCTCTTAGATCTCCTACCCCATCAGAGTAACTGGCAAGACATCTGTTCAGGATGCCAACGAGATTGAAAATGCTGCCACCGATCCCGAGGACAAATGGCACCAAAGAGCACAACGGCTAAAGGTCACTTCTAGACTGCTTGTTAAGTGTGCTTCAACTGACACTGCTAAATATAAGTAATGTTTGTTACTGAGTTCTTGGCACTTAAGGGCTTATTCTGATGTCTGAAAATAGTCACTCACTGTCCTATGAGGAGACTGCTCAGCCTTGCCATCCTTACCTATTTCCTAGAAGAACATCTTCATATCACATTTTAATCATGCAGAGTTAAAATCTCTCACAGAAAGAAGGCATGCAGAAAGCGCAAACAGAGGAAAGGAAAAAGAGAAGAAGAGACAGGAACAGAGATTTGTGACTAACTATAGATAGGGTAATTCTGTGTGTTTCCCTGTCTCCTCAGTCTGGGAGATAGCGTGGTGGTCTAAGTGCCAGCCTGGCAAGCACAAGGACCTGGGTTTGATTCCCCAGTACAGCATGCCATGCCAGCCCTGTGGCGAACCAGCCACCAAAACCAGGGCTGGTGGTACAGACCTGTAATCCCAGCACTGGGGAGGTTGAGGCAGAAAGATCACTACGAGTCCCCAAACTGCATAGTGAGACCCTGTACCACATTTTAAAAAAACAATAAAATTGTATATTGGAAAAAAAAAAAAAAAAAAAAAAAACTCAGTCTCAGGAGAAGGGAGGGATGCCTTCATTTTTGTCCCTTCTCAGGCGCCACCTCCTTTGGGAAGATCTCTCAGCCTATCCCCCGACTCAGGACCAGTCATATTTGCCATTTGTCTTTCCCTGCTGCCCTATAATGCCAAAAGCTCTTTATAGTTAGGACTGTGCTTTCCTCGGCATCCCTTACCAGGGTGCTGCCACCCAAGAGTTGTGCTAATAGTCACTGAGTGGTTAAAGCAACGTTAAAAGGTCACTAGTGTGTCTCCAAGTTAAAATAGCCCTCATCTGAAATTTCTTTTTCTTTTCTTTCTCCATACTGAGATCAAGCCCAGAGCTTCACACTTGCTAGGCAAACTCTCTGCCACAGAGCTATATCCCAGCCCTTTTTATTTTTATTTTGAGACAGTCTCATTGAGTTACCTAGACTGGGTTGAATTTGTGGCCCTCCTACCTCAACCTCCTGAGTAACTGGAATTATAGGTATGCACCAGCACGTTGGGCTGAAAGGGTTTTTTGTTTGTTTGTTTTTTTTTTTTTTTGAAAGATGACTTCCTAATAATCCACACATCCCTCAGTAAGCCCACCCTAGCAACAGATAATTCTCACTACTAAGAATGTAGCTATGTGCGAAATCAAATACAATTCACACAACACATATTAATTGGGTACCTATTCAAAGTACTACAGACTGAGTGGTTGGCTCAATAAGATATGATTAAAAAAACAACAAGGGGCTGGTGAGATGGCTCAGTGGTCTAAAGCACCTACTTAGAACAAGCTTAGCAAAGCACAAGGGACCGCAGTTCAATCCCCCAGCACCACATGTCAGCCGGCCCCGCCCCCTGGTGGGCTGAGCTGGCCACACACACACATACACACACACACACACATAAATAAAAAAAATTTTTTTTAATTTTTTTAAAAACCAAAATGTTTTTTAAATCTTAAAAAAAATAAAACTTGAGCCAGGGATATAGTTCAATAATCTAGCACCTGCCTGGTAAGCACAAGGTTCTGAGTTTGATTGCTGGTACCAAAAACTTTCCCAGGATCTTCCCATCTTCCTAGGTTCTTCCCTGTTCTAAACTAAAAAAGAAAATTGAAAGATTGTTTAATGATCCCTCTGGATCCCACTCTTCTACACATTCAAAACTTTAGAGGAGGGCTGGCAAGATAGCTCAGCAGACTAAGCACCTGCTTTGGCAAGCACAGGAACCAGGGTTTGATCCCTTGTCCTGCATGCCACACCAGTCCCACCCCTGGGTGCACTGAGCCAGTGACCAAGTCCAGCTGTGGTGGCACAGGCCTGTAATCCCTGCACCAGGGAGGCTGAAAACAGGAAGATCACTGTGAGTCTGAGCTGCATAGTAAAACCCTGTACCACATACATAAAACTGAAAAAAAAAATATTTCTCAATTCTGCAGACTGAAAAGACTCAAATCAAGAACTACCGGGTTCAGTGTCCACTTGGGGCTACGTGGTGTTTTGATATTACCTTTTCAGTGCGTCCTTATGAGGTAAAAAGGAATGATAGCACTGCCATGGACCTCTTCTAGGCGAGAACCGACGCCCTCTATTGCAGAGGGCCCTACCCTTGTTACCGGATCATCTCCGATAGGCCCCTCCTTTAAAGCCGTCACCTTGGAGCTTAGGGTTTTTCAGATGAATGGGGGGAAAGACACATCCCAGTCAGCCCACCAGGTTAGCTGTATCCTGTCAGGAGAAAAAAATCGAAAGTTCCCCAACTAAGTACACCTTTTAAAAGATGAAATAAGATCCTCCTTCTTGCCACTCTAAAATAAGTCTTGATTTCGTAGACAAGGAAAAGGTAATGGCAATATGAAAGGCACGTAGGACCTTTCAGGAAGTAACATCTTTGGATGACCCTCCCCCTCCCCCCACCACGCAGTCTTCCCAAAGAGCTCCGAGTGTGGTTTTGCTTCCAACACTGGCATTTGATCTACTTCTATTCATCTGATCAGAGTTCTTCCTTTCCAGTAGTGAAAATTAAAGCCAATTAGTGTCTGCTCATATTTTTCATATTATCTGATGGATTTGTAACTGAATCCATTGTCCTGCATGCCACACCAAAGGACTTGTATTTTATTGTCATGGTATGCACCAGAAAAACAGACCAGAGCAGAAGCTCCTCTACCTCAGAACTGATCCTGGGTAGCTCAGCGGACTAAAGCACCTGCTTAGACAGAGCACAGTGGCCAGGGTTCGGTCCCCAGCGTGCTGTGCTGGCCTGCTCCCAGGGCATGCTGCGATGGCAGTTAAGACTGGGCATGGTGGTGCGCCCCTGTAATCCCAGCGCTTGGGAGGCTGAAAACAGGAAGATCACTATGAGTCTGATTTACATAATGAGAACCTGTAGACCCTGCACTAAATACATTTTTTTAAAAAAAAAGTGATCCTGCAGGCCAGATGCAAATCTCAAGACTTGAGGGTCAAGGCAGACCACCAGGTGTGCTTTCTGGTTAGCCTCAGAGCTTGCCTTTTTCCTTCTGCCTAGAACATGTAAGCAAGAGATGTGTAAGCCCAAGACAGCCAGACACTGCTGTTCACAGTCAGGGGCAAGCCTCCCCAGGGTGGCACGGTACTGAGTGCACATTAATGACTAAGGACCTTCTTACTAAGAAATTTCCATCGCAGCATTTGGCATCAAGATTTGTCAGCGCTAACATTTTGTATGTGACACGAAAACCTACTGCCATTAAGCAGTTATTGTGAGCGCGTGCAGTATGTGCCGATTGGCAGGGCTGGTGACAAAAGGCGCCTGGCGAGAGAGCAGGATGAGATGGAGGATTTCAGCGCTTGATGGAGATTAAATAGCCTGAGAATGGCTTTGTGTATTAACTTCAGGGGGCTCAGGTCTTGCCACCTAAAGAGTGACACCTGATGCCTCCATTGTAGGGTAATAAATCTTCAGTAAACCACAGATCTCAAGTAGGCAGCTTGGAAGGTGAGAGAAATCCCATCAAACCCATAAATGTCTTCCTTTATGGAGACTGAAATACCATTTCTCTGGCACTTACATTTATGTGAATAGCAGATTTAACACTTGAGACAATTGAAGTTTGTAAAATGATGAGTCCTTGGCCTTGTTGATAAAGCACCCTGTAAAAAGGACTATTGTGAATGGCATCGTCAACAGCAAAGGTAACAAATGACTAAAATCAAGTGCTAACCCGGGATTTCCGACCTGGTACCTGAGAAAAGAAACCTGCTAAGTTTTTGTTCTTTTTTTGTTTTGATGGTAACGAGGAGAGAAAGCTGAAAGGTTATAGTTAGCGGAGGGAAGAGTTCTGAGTCATTTGTTTCTCTAGAGCGCTAAAGGCTGAGCGAATCTTGAGAGGATGACAGTGTCGGCAGTATTAGCACTCAGGGATCATAGCCAAGGGGGCTCGCAGGACTTCCGTGAGCAGTACGACAGCCGTGGCAAGCCCTGGTGCTTCCTGCACACACCGCTAAGACTGTAAAATAGCCATTTCTTTGGGATCCACTACGAGGAAGAATTCTTATGGGGTTATGTGTTTGCAGAGCCTTTTTGCCTAAATGTCTCCCATGCTGTTCAATATATTGCATGGGAGAAAGCTCATTTTTATCTGGATACAGAAAAAAAGTTTCCCTTCCCTTGGAGCCCTGCAGGTAAAAATGGGAAGTCTGCAGGAATTCATTAGCACGTGGCCAGTCCCACAGGAAGTTCACCTTCCAGAGATAACAGGACCGTACTTCAAGTTGGAAGTCATTCTTACTTAAAAATCTGACATAACAAATAATATTATATCTGACTTTCAAATTTAATCTCAATCTCTTTCATTGTAAGTGGT
>NW_004524656.1:1978895-1989096 GCF_000260255.1 Octodon degus | reverse complement strand
CCTCCCTGGCAAGTGCAAGGTCCCAAGTTTGATCCCCAGTACCACATGCTGTGCCGGTGCTGGAACCAGGCATGGTAGATTACACACCTGTAATCCTAGCTCTAAGGGCGGCTGAGACAGGAGAATTTCTACAAGTCCAAACTGCACAGCGAGACCTTGTATCAAAAAAAAAAAAAAGAATTATTTTCTCCAATCATCTAATTGTTCCATTTTTCAATCAGTGTTATATAGATGCAGGCCATGGAGGTTTCTGAGGAGCTATGTGTGTTCAAAAGGAGAGAAATGATGCTATAGCTCTAGAACACATTGTTGCATATGTTCATCTCACTGTTTTCAATAAGCATTTAATCATCCTTTCCAGAGACCTCTTAACTCAGCTAATATTTGACAGAGTAATGGGTACTCTTACTTAGGAAAGATTCCTAAATGGCCATCGCACAATGTAGTTACACAGTGTTATCTATTGTATCGAGAGTACATTTTGTCGTTACTAGTCTTTGTAAAGCATAAAGATGGTCCTGAAATTGAAATCTTTCCCCCAGATATTTGATTGCCTAAGTACAGGCTGTATTAAGAGACTGAAGCAAAACAACTATTGTAGCTTCACAGCTGTCCTATCATAGCTCAGACTTGTAGAGTCCCCTGAATAAAATCTAATTGGTTTCATCTGCTGAAGAGGTCGTTTCTACCTTCTGACCTGTACAAGTAAGCAGAGTTGATAATCTGAGCTGTGTTTCATACTGAACTTGGATTTGGTGAATAAATCGAATCATTGGTGTTTTCTGGTTAGGATATTCAAACTATTCATTCAGTTCAAATAAGCTTGCAGTCTGTTGTAAATTTATACTGTCTTTCTGTGCAGTTTCTTGCAGGTAAAGCTTTTCCCCAACCCCAATTTGGTAATATTCCTCATTATAGCTTTTAAGTCAAAGGCATGTCCTTAATACAAAGTCCATTCTAAGCTCTCAGCTTCTTTCTAGGCTTTTAATCTAAAATTGCCTAGAGAAATCACGCTCCTGTTCACCCTCCACCTGTCTGCAGTATAAAAAGGACTCTGCGCACTCTCCTCATCTGCTTGCAATTCTATGGACCCCTTCCTAGAAGTTTCAGCCCCCACTTCAAGAAAACACTGAAACTTTTGAAAAGTATTTATTTCCTAATTTTACATTAACCAAAAATATCTTTTTTTTTTTTTTTTTAGAATTATCAGGAACACTGTTCTCAATATGAAGGTAAAAAATCAAGCAATCTCCCAAGAGGTCAATCCTCTGAGTCAGTAAATGGCCGCCAACCTTCCGGGAGACCTGCGAAGCCCAAAGTTCGGAGACTGCACAAACACCAGAATGGCATGAAGGCCTTCATGACTAAAGAGCTCGTTGTCAGCCAGGGAAAACAGAATAGAACTCCCAGAGAGCAACAAAACCCGAATCAGCCTGGGTCGACTGTGCTGTGGAACACCTCTGACAGTGATTTACAGGACCTGGACGCCATCATGAGCCACGATTTCAGAATAGCCTCCAATGTATTTGCTCCTCCAAAACAGACTTTTGACAGGGTACTATATAAAAACCCTACTGGGTATCACTCAGTCCTGAATGTTAATAAAGAAAGACAACACAGAGAGGAAGAAGAGAAAAGATTTTCATATCAGCACCCACCCATCTATAGTCTTCCTAACGTGGACTTGAACAGCCTTCGTGAACTTTCTGAGAAGCTTGCGCACTTGAGTCAGAAAGGCCCTCAGTCTGCTTCGGACGTGGACACTCGTAGAGCTGCTGAAAGTAAGAAGCAACCCAAGGAGCCCTATGAAGAGATAAAGTATAAGAACCTAGAAATGCTATGGTAAGAACTCCTTATTCTTCAGTGGTTTTCAGATGAGAAATAATCTTCTAGAGAAAGATGAGAGTCGGAGGACGTGGGGGAGCCCCTGGGAACGGGCAGGTGAGAGGGAAATTCTCATATAGATTCTTGGGCTGTGGTTCCTGTCCAACACAGAATACTTCAAATGAATTTCCTTCTCTTTCTCTCTTTTCCTTTTCCACTGTAGACAAAAAAAAAAAAAAAGAAAGAAAGAAAGAAAGTTCCTTTTCTTCTGTTTGTCACAGGCCCTCTTCCTTATCTACTCCTCTCTTACTTAGGATAAGAACTTTCTCCACTGCTGAGGAGGTAAATGCTTTGAGACCTCGTGTTTATTTTGCCCTCATTCCTGATGGATAGCTAGCAGGATCTTGTAGAATTCCAGTTTGGAAATAATTTTCCCCTAGAACTGTCGTCTTCCCTCCAGTGTTGTGGTTGAGAAATAGGAAGCCACCATATTCCACCTTATTCCAGAAACTTGGGTCTCATAATTCTAGGAAGATGTCTTGAATATCTATCATCTCTTGAATCATTTCTTCCAATCATCTTCTCTGCTTGCTGTTCCTAGAAACCCTTGTTACTCAGATATATTCTTCTAGGACTGTGTGTGTGTGTGTGTGTGTGTGTGTGTGTGTGTGTGTGTATGTGTGTGTCTGTCTGTCTGTCTGTCTCTCTGTCTCTCTGTCTCTCTGTCTCTGTCTCTCTGTCTCTCTGTCTGTCTGTTACTGGGGATGGAACTTAGGTGCCTTGCCTAGGTTCAGACCTTTCAAAATTTTTCTGTTTTATTTTGGGGGGTTGTTTGTTTTGTTTTTGTTTGGGGGTTTTGTTTTACATTGGGGTTTTGGGAGTTTTTCTTTTTTATAGACATGATCTTACTAAGTGTCTGTGTTACCCAGGCAGGACTTGAACTTGTGACCCTTCTGTCACAGCCTCCCAGAATGTTTAGGACAGTTCTTATTATCTTTTCTCTCATGTTCCTTATTTGTTTGTAATTTTGCTATACTTTCTGCATTTCTCAATTTTAGCTTCCATCCTTTCTATAGCTCTTGTGTTTTGTTTTGTTTTGTTTTGCCTTGTTTTGTTTTTGAGAGAGGGTCTCATTCTGTTGCCCAGGCTGGCTGTGAACTCCTGGACTCAAGGAATCTTCCTGCTTCAACTTCCTGAGCAGCTGGTGCTGCAGGTGCACAGCAGTGCATCTGGCTCTAAAACTGTCTTTTATAGATGAGTTCTTATTATCTGATCCTGAAATCTATCAACATTCATTTATCACATTTACTTTTTTGTGTCTAATTTTTTTAAAAATGTAGAACAAATTCTTCAATCCCTGTGCTTGTTTTCAGTCTTTATAAAAATGTGTTTTCTCATTATTTTTAATTTAAAATTTTTTGGAAAAAATACTATATAGGTGATCTGGTATATGTCATGTTTGTATGTGTCTCTTTATGTTGTTAATATTTTAGTTTATTTATTTGTTTTTTATTTACTTATTCCCATACTGGGCTACGTCCCTAGTCCTTTTTATTTTGAGACAGGGACTTGCCCAGTTGCCCAGGTTGGCCTCAAACTTGTGATCCCTCTGCCCAGCCCCCTGAGTAGATGGGACTGCCAGTGTGTACCACTGCCTGGCTCGGTATGATTTGTACCGCGTTGTGTCAGGAGGCACATACTGTGGAGTGTCATGCTGCTGGGGATTACTAAGTGAGATCTCATGGCTAAGGTAAAGACCACTCAATCTCTCACCATTATAATGGTGGGATTTCTTTTTTATAATTAATATTTAAGACAGTCTAAACATTTGATGTCCCACCCACTTCCATACAGTTATTTTTAGGGTCCACTGACAGTCCTCCCTTAAATCATTCATTGGAGATTACAAAAGGTTGGTTTTATAATTCTACAAATATTTCAACATTAATTACATGGAATTCTGTAGAAATAGATTTTTTTCCCTCTTCTTTCTCCTCTCAGTCTTTTTTAGTCTCATTGTGGATTTATGGATCTCTATTTTTTTGAGTCAGAATCTTGATATGTAGTTTAGGGTGATCTTATTCATGTGACTCTCTTTTTAAAAAAAAAAGTTACAATCTATTATTACCAATATACTGTGTTCTCATCTTGGATTTGAGCAATAGGAGCCCCTTCTTGCCAAGTCCTGTGTCCTTTTTTTTAATGTATTTGGTACAGGGTCTCGCTATGCAGCTCAAACTCATAGTGATCCTGTTTTCAGTCTCCCCAGTGCTGGGACTACAGGTGTGTGCCACCACACCCCGTCTCAGTGGCTGGCTCAATGCACCAGGGGGCTGGGCCAGCCCTATATGTGGCGCTGGGATCAAAACCCAGTCCCTGCAGTTGCCTAAGCATGCGCTTAGTCCTCTCATGTATCTCGCCAGCCCTCCTGTGTCCGCTAAACGTACCATTTTTTGCCTTTGAGTATTTTTGGCTTCTGGCAAAACACTATATCCTGGGCTCACCTTTGACCTTCCCTGAGCCATGGGAAGTAGTCACCTCTCTATGTATTCCTTTCCATGGAAGTAAGGAACCAAGATTTAGGAGCTTTGTGTGGTCATTGTCACTGAAGAGTCATTGTTCTTCATTGTAGGGGGTCTTAGGTAACCCACTACTGAGGATTTACCATTTCAAGGATGCTAGCCTTTATTCAAGAGTCTTAGTTTCTGATTCTTCTGATTTTGGCCTTACATGGGGCCAAAATCTCACGTACCTTGTGCCAGGATTAGGTGCTAAAATTTAAGATCTTAGATCCAAAAATCCCACAAAGAAAGCCATAGCTTCACCTCATACAAAATCTCGTTTGGTTTTAATTGCACTTTGTTTTCCACCCCTGGAAATTCTTTGCCTCTTTTATAAATTCAACTATGTGTTTAAAAGATGTATGTTTAATCTAACACTTGTAGAAATTTAGTAGTGGAAGGTCTTTGACTTTTCAAAACGGTGGGGTGTTTTTTCTATTCTAAGTGCACTAAGAAGAAGATTGGAATATCTTAAAGAAAAAGAAGAGATTTTAACATAAAAAATTACTATATTTATGATTAAGTTTGAGGTCGTTACTTTGATATTCCAAAAGTGATAAATATAAAAAGTAATGATTTGTGAAGACATTCATGCTCAAGGTCTTGTTTGTTCAAGATTAATAACAATTTTGGGGTTTTTTTCCCAAAGGAAATTCCACTCTTCCTCATACAGCCAGCCTACTAGAGCATCTCCGGATTCCCGGCTCGCCCAAATCATGGAGCAGCACCAACAAGCCTTGGTGCAGCTGGCCGAGGTGCAGCCCCGGGAGGGGTCCTCATCCAGGGTCACACTTCCACCCCTCTTGTCCAGGGTGGAAAGTGAATCCCAACTCAGTTCAGAGAGAAACCAAACGAACCAGGTCAAAATCATTCGCAGCAATTCCGAAGGCTATCTGTTTCAACTGGAAAAGGGAAAAAAGGACAGGAAAAGAAGCACCACTAAGGTAATTAAGGCGTCTTTAAAAAAAAAAAAAAAAAAACCAAATAACTTTTAATTTTAACACTACAGATGGACCTCCATTTCTGTTTCCCTGAACTGGAACTCTTGCACAGGCTTATTACTGAGCTGCTGACACACTCAGTAGGCCTGAGGCTCCCAGGAGTTTCTTTCCTGCAGCCTCTGCTACACCCGGGAATTTTCTTCCCCTTGTTCCTGAAAGTGGTTGTTACCTGGGATGCCCAGTTCCACCTCCTTTCCAGCTCATCTCAAAGAGGGACCTACATTTGGGATTGAACTCAGGCCCTTGCGCTTGCCAGGGAAGCGCTTATTCCGCCTCCCCAGCCCTTATAATCCTCCTTGTATTCCCGGGTTATACCTGGCTTCCCAGGGAAGCTTCCCGCCCCACCTCCATGCTCCACAGAGCTTCCACTTCCGGTCTCCTTTCTGAGAAGAAGAGCAAGTAGGCGGAGTTACCGAAAGTGCTTCGGCACTGTAATCCCCCACCCCATCCTCCTGGCGCTCCTCCTCTGCGCCCAGAGGACTCTTCTGGTCTTCACCTCATCACAGGCGCTACAGTGGCGTCCCAGCAATGAACTTGCCTTTGAGCTGCTAGCTGATCTCTATCTACAATAAGATTCACCATTTAGGTCCTTTGCACACTTAAATCCTTTTCTATCCTGTGCATTTCTCCACTGTCAAAACCAACAAAAGCCCCTCAGAAAAGATCACTTGCTTCTAGTGTCAAAGAGCATATTATTTGTATGTCGTTGTGTTATGTTGTGAAATACTGGAAGCAGGATAGGCAGTGTAGCAGTGGTGATAGTGTGGTGTGTGTGTGTGTGTGTGTGTGTGTGTGTGTGTGTGTGGAGAGAGAGAGAGAGAGAGAGAGAGAGAGAGAGAGAGAGAGAGAGAGGCAGAGCACACAAAAGAGCAAAAGATTACATCACCAGACAGGAAGGCAACAATCCCCAGTTTAGGCTCATTTTTATAAAAGTGTAAGGCCCGATCTCATAAGAAGTAACCCAGGCCCCACCAGAACTATCTAAATTCCTTCCAAGACTTGCCACAGAGATGTAATTCCCTCCCATATCAGAAGGCCTGTGCCACCTCCAACCTTCTGCATCACCACAGCAGGGACAGGGAGTCCAGCACATGAGCTTTTGAGGATGTACTCCAACCATATCTAAACCGCAGCAAACACTAAGGCTGGGAAACGCATTCTGTCTCAGGTCAGTTTGGAAACAGCAGGTCTGTGGTGGGCGAGGATCCCTGGGAACAGGCTCTGTGTGGAGCTTGGAAAGCAGGAGCTTCCTGAGGGGCTATTTAGGGAGCAAAGCCTGAGAGGGAGTCAGGAGGCAACGTGGCCTGAGGGAAGAGGTGAGCTGTGTAGGATGTAGGAGGAGCCTCCTCCGGAGTTCAGAGAGTTCTAAGTTGGCTTGGCAGTGGCACGTGGGGGGACCTCACTTTTGTGCCTTCCCCCATTGTGACCAGCTCCTGGAAATGACTGTGCTGGAGGAGATTGTGGTTTTGCACACAGCAGCTCTCTTCAGCCATAGGCAGTGCTTAAGGAGGGACCCTGTTGTCACATATCAGCGACCAGGGCTCCCAGCAGCTTGGTGAATAAGCACCTTGGCCTGGAGGGCACCCACTCAGGATGAGGTGGATCCTGTCCTGCTCCGTTCATTGCTTAAGTTCGGAGATCCTGCTAGGGACTGTGGTGTGTGCTGGGATGCACAGGTAAATGAGCCATGAAACTCTCCCAGAAGCAGGTTGGAGTCTTGTGGATCTATGAGACCAACTTATAGGGGGGTTAAGTATGTTGCACGCAACACAGAGGAACATGGGGGCATATGCCCATCTGACCTGGGGGTCAAGCAGAGCATCAGGAAATAATCTCAAACTGAGTCTTAGAAGATGATGGAGAGCTGCCAAAAAGCATGTCAAATGGGTCGGCAGCTGAAGGCAGGCTTCCGGAGCTGCAGCGGCACAGGGCCTGCTTGGAATGGGTAGGCAGCTCAGGTTGTTGTAACTGAAGGTGTGAGGCACAAGGTGTGGAGAGAGATGGGCAGGGAGTTAGGTGGGGCAGGACTCAGAGGATCCTGTTCTGATTCAAAGCAGAAAGGCTTGGTTAGGAGTGGTGGCATGTGCCTGTAATCACCACACTCTGGGAGGTGGCAGCAAGGGAATCTCTAGTTTGAGTTTAACCTGGGCAAATCAGTGATTTAACAAAACCCTGTCTCAAAACTTTTTAGAAAAATTTGGGGTTGTGTATCTGTGTGAAGGCCCTGGGATCAGTCTGCCAAATCCAGAAGAGAGTGAGCAGAAGGTTCTTAATCTGTAGGCTAGAAGCAGATCATTTTTAACATGGTCACATCTATATTTTTAAAAATTGCTCTATGTTGCTGAGCAGAGCACACACACGGTTCCAACACTTAAGAACTAAAAGCAGCTTGGATTACAGAGTGAGTGCAGGGGTAGTGTGCAGCAACTGTAGTCAAACACTGGAAGGTTTCAGGATTTGTTTCTATTTGTTATTATTTCTCTTAATAATAAAGTTCCTCTCTGTTAAAAAAAAAAAAAAGCCAGGCATGGTGGCACACTCCTGTAACCCCAGTACTGGGGAAGCAGAGGCAGGAGGATTGTTACAAGTTCGAGACCAGCCTGGGCTACAAAGTGAGCTCAAAGCCAGCCTGAGTTGCATGTATAGAGAGACCCTGTCTCAAAAACAACAACTAAAGGAAGAACTAAGGCAAGACCCTGTCTCCCAGAGGAATGTGCCAGGAAGTTATAGGACCCTGGAGTCAGCAGACCTTTATCTGGGCCTCAGACAGAGAAAGAAAAAGGACAGAATATCCTGTCTGCTGCTTGTACTATGGATAGCCACTAAGAAGATAACAGTGTATTAATTATTGAAACTGTCCTATTAATCAGTTTTGAAACTGTCTCATTGCTATTTGTTTCTCAATAAAATAAAATAAAAGAGAGAAAGGAGGAGGCACACTTGCTCATGGGGCCTCGTCTCCAAGGTGCCCTGTACTCCAGGTTTCCAGCTCATGGGCATGCACCCCAACCCCCCGCTCTTCACCTCCTCCTCCTCACTGTACTCCCTCATATCCTCTATCTTGTGGGGAGTCCCCCATTACTGCTCTGGCTTGGAGTTAGGATGGGATTCCCCAGTTACACTGTAAATTAAGACCCTGGAGTCAGCAGACCTTTTCTGGAACCAGTGGTCGCATTTCTTTTGCTGTGGAAACATCAGTGCACAGAAGGGCAGTTCTGCGGGACTGCTGGCCCTGTCCTCAAGTTTCCTGCAAATAATGCAGGTTTTGTGGACAAAAGCAGGAAGCTGGACATCATGCATGGCATATTATTGTTTCTACCCAAAAATGTATTCAAAGCTTTGGAACCAACGTATTTTCAATATGAAGACTGCTTGCTCCAGAACTTCAGACTGCCAGGGTCCAAAACACCAGAGAGGGCTTGGCCTGCCAGGGCCTCAAACATACGACTTCAGGAGAGAACTTTTCCCTGCTAGCTCCTGCCAACTTTAGGCAATTATTGAAAGTACACACTTTAAAACTTAACCAGAAGGATTTACTGGAAATCATGGACCAAGTCATTCCTAAACCCTTGCCTCAGCTTGGCTCTGGACCAGCTCTGTGACCTGGGCAAGTGATTAATTTACCTCAGCTTGATGGGAGATTAAATGAAATAATGTATTAAAACCTTAGCTTATTCCCTAACAAAGAATAGATATTAACTAAATGTTAATTTCCTTTTCACTTCCTCCTTTACTTAGTAATTTAAATTCATGTTTTACTGAGGAAAAACAATGGAGGCAAGTACCCTGGAGACAGTGAGTGTCACCAAAAGTACATGAGCGTGGAGGAAAGGGGAGAGGGAGGAGGATCTCCATGTACTGCCCCGCCAGCCCTCTTTCCAACTGGGTAAATCCCCCCTTCCAGCTTTCCATCAGGAATGTCACAGGCCACATGTGTCCATTTTCTCAGGCCAGTACCTTCAGCGTATATCTCACAAATGCACATAAGCACTCTGTCCTTTATGCTATTCCAGAAACGAAAATTCCAGAACCAAGCTGTTTGTGCCAGGCAGCAGGTAGCGAGTGCACTAGGCAGAGGGAATCTCGAGCCGGGCCATGCTCATTGGCTAGTCACACCAAATCTGGTGGTTTCCAAGGGAATCACATTAAAAATTTGAGGATTTGTAAAGGTAATAGGCCCAAACTCCCTTCCTCTCCTGGCAGTTCTGTTACGACTGATTTATGAATACCAGGCATTGTTCATGCCATTAAACCCAGACATCAGGCAGTAAGAGATGGAACATACTACAAAGTCACAAACGATATAGAAATGCATTTGTGTCGCAGCCCACCACAAAATAACTGGCTAGGGAGCTCTGTGGCAGCTGACTGCCGAGCGGCAGTAATTAACTCGTGTGTCTGTTGTCACAGACAATCTGGGTATTGCTGCTTGACTGCTTGGAAGAAGAGGTTGATTTGGATTAAATTTAGCAACCACAGAGCAAATTTCCTTCACTTGCTGTTCCACAGAATTTGAGGCATTGTTTTTGGTCCTGCTTTTCAGTAACTTTCTCACACTTACGCATCCAAGCAATTTTTTGAACAGCTCTGCAGTGTGCCCCTGGCAGGGTACAGTGTTTCAGAGCAAAACAGGTCCTCACTGAATCATCAACATCATACTCAGTTCAGACGCACGCTGCCCTAAGTTTAGAACAAAAGTCACTCATCCGGCTTGAGCAGAGTTGTGGTTACTTACTGGTAGAAACTTTCCATCAGGAGAGTCCCCGCGGAAGCCAGCTGTGGACAGCAGATGAGAGGGGCAGGGCTGGCCCTAAC
>NW_004524656.1:1967056-1978795 GCF_000260255.1 Octodon degus | reverse complement strand
TGCTTGCTCCAGAACTTCAGACTGCCAGGGTCCAAAACACCAGAGAGGGCTTGGCCTGCCAGGGCCTCAAACATACGACTTCAGGAGAGAACTTTTCCCTGCTAGCTCCTGCCAACTTTAGGCAATTATTGAAAGTACACACTTTAAAACTTAACCAGAAGGATTTACTGGAAATCATGGACCAAGTCATTCCTAAACCCTTGCCTCAGCTTGGCTCTGGACCAGCTCTGTGACCTGGGCAAGTGATTAATTTACCTCAGCTTGATGGGAGATTAAATGAAATAATGTATTAAAACCTTAGCTTATTCCCTAACAAAGAATAGATATTAACTAAATGTTAATTTCCTTTTCACTTCCTCCTTTACTTAGTAATTTAAATTCATGTTTTACTGAGGAAAAACAATGGAGGCAAGTACCCTGGAGACAGTGAGTGTCACCAAAAGTACATGAGCGTGGAGGAAAGGGGAGAGGGAGGAGGATCTCCATGTACTGCCCCGCCAGCCCTCTTTCCAACTGGGTAAATCCCCCCTTCCAGCTTTCCATCAGGAATGTCACAGGCCACATGTGTCCATTTTCTCAGGCCAGTACCTTCAGCGTATATCTCACAAATGCACATAAGCACTCTGTCCTTTACGCTATTCCAGAAACGAAAATTCCAGAACCAAGCTGTTTGTGCCAGGCAGCAGGTAGCGAGTGCACTAGGCAGAGGGAATCTCGAGCCGGGCCATGCTCATTGGCTAGTCACACCAAATCTGGTGGTTTCCAAGGGAATCACATTAAAAATTTGAGGATTTGTAAAGGTAATAGGCCCAAACTCCCTTCCTCTCCTGGCAGTTCTGTTACGACTGATTTATGAATACCAGGCATTGTTCATGCCATTAAACCCAGACATCAGGCAGTAAGAGATGGAACATACTACAAAGTCACAAACGATATAGAAATGCATTTGTGTCGCAGCCCACCACAAAATAACTGGCTAGGGAGCTCTGTGGCAGCTGACTGCCGAGCGGCAGTAATTAACTCGTGTGTCTGTTGTCACAGACAATCTGGGTATTGCTGCTTGACTGCTTGGAAGAAGAGGTTGATTTGGATTAAATTTAGCAACCACAGAGCAAATTTCCTTCACTTGCTGTTCCACAGAATTTGAGGCATTGTTTTTGGTCCTGCTTTTCAGTAACTTTCTCACACTTACGCATCCAAGCAATTTTTTGAACAGCTCTGCAGTGTGCCCCTGGCAGGGTACAGTGTTTCAGAGCAAAACAGGTCCTCACTGAATCATCAACATCATACTCAGTTCAGACGCACGCTGCCCTAAGTTTAGAACAAAAGTCACTCATCCGGCTTGAGCAGAGTTGTGGTTACTTACTGGTAGAAACTTTCCATCAGGAGAGTCCCCGCGGAAGCCAGCTGTGGACAGCAGATGAGAGGGGCAGGGCTGGCCCTAACACCCGCGACAGGGCCAGGGTCAGGGGGCGTCAGCTCATGTGTGTTTATGCAGAGTCAAAAATGGATCCAGTCAGGGACTTGCTGAACACGTGCCTATGTTTTCCAACTTGTTGCTCTGTGTTTGGAGACTCAACGGCACTACCAGTGTTGATTATTACTGTGATTGTATTCCATTGGCATTGTACTATTCTGACCTTTTAGTCTTAGAAAAGCCAAGGAGAGGTAAATCAAAGTAAATTCTAGGGATTATTTTACTCTAAAGGACTTTTGGAAAGACAGAAAGTAGATTAGTGGTTGCCTAGAGCTGGAGGGAGAGAAGGAGGGGCGTTTTCTTTTTAGAGTGATGAAAATGTTCTAAAATTGGATTGTGGTGATGTTTACATAACGTGGCGAGTATACTAAGAGTTACTGAACTGTACAACTTCAAATGGGTGACATTTGTGGTATGTGAATTCTTTCTGAATAAAGCTGTTTAAAAGACTTTAGATGGCAAGAGATCAAACAGAACTGCACTGCTAAGAACCAGTTCAAGATTACTTGCGCCAAACTTCAGCAAATCCAGGATTTTCATTTCCAGTCACCCAGAACCAACTCCGTTAGGAGCCCCACTCTCGCTTGGGAATGTCGCTTTGCTTCAGTCACCTCATCCTGTAAAGGGATCAGTAGCACTCGGGACCGCCCTTGGCCGCACGCTCTCCCTGCATTCTGATGTGCAGTGCCAGGCCCTGGCCTGCTTTTCTGCGCTAAGCTGGATGTTTATTGGAGGTGATAGGAAGAAGTGGGGCTGGAGATCAGTGAGCAATTATTCATGCCTCACAATGTGTCTTTTGTGAATCAGCGGAATGATCAAAAGTTAAGCTGCTTCAGACTGAGGATGAGCTTTCTGGGCGCTGATCATTTCTCATCATCTTTGGACAAACTGAATTTATGACTTGGCTATGAGTGGGGTGTTCTTTCCTTCCTTTTCATTATTGGTTTACTCTAGCAAATAAATAGTAATTTAGTGATTACAAAACAATGTTACAGATGGTGTATGTATGAAAAATAACAGTTGCAGGTATGTTATCTGAGTTCACTCCCCTATTAAAAATAGGTTTAAAATGTGATGGTACCACGTAATCTTTAAGATTGGAGAACAGGCGCAATCCGATTGCTGTCTTGCTAGCAAAATGCCAGTTGATAAACATGTTTATTCAGTCTCACTAGTTACATTCCTATTAACTTACCTCAAAGCAGCAATTACAGTAGCCCACAAGCATGCAGGATGTCTTAAATGGTCAACATCTAGGACAGGACCTAAATAATCTAACTATAATTAGATAATAGGATCTTACACCTAAAAATCACATTTTTGAAAGCCTCAGAAAAAGATTGTACAGATAAATGCTTAGTGGAAAAAAGTTTTTAGTGTGTGCAAGATTATATAAAACTGTAAACAGACATACTGTACAGAAAGTAGCTGTAGTGCTTTTGCTTGGTAGTGACTTTGTGTGTGTGTGTGTGTGTGTGTGTGTGTGTGTGTGTGTGTGTAGACAGTCTCACTATGCAGTCTAGGATGGCCTCAAGCTTACAGTCTTCCTGTCTCAGCCTCCCGAGTGTGGGCACCACCCTACCCAGCTATTTCTGTTTTCTCACAGGAGAGTTATTATTCATAGTGATTCTGGTTCAAGGGATTCCTTCACCTAGAATTCTCTCTTCTCTCACTTTTAGCATTACCTGTGCTGAAAGACGTTTGACCTGAGTACTGTATACTGGATGAGGCAAGTGCCGTTGGCAGAACTTTTCATCCTTGGAGTAGAGAATTACTGCCTTGCTAGGATATTTTTTTCACCTTTTGAATTGTGACATTGGAGCAAGGGAGCATTAGGAATAAGGCCTCAGCAAGTAACAGAATTACCAAGAATTTCAAAACTATGACTTCAGGGCTGGCCAAATAGTTCAGCAGATTAAAGTGCCTGCTTAGGCAGACAAAGGGGCCAGGAGTTCGATCCCTGGGCCTGCAGTGCAGGCCCTGCCGTCAGGGTGTACTGAGATGGCAATTGAGACTGGGCATGGTGGCATGCACCTGTAATCCCAGCTCTTGAGAGGCTGTAAACAGGCGGATCACTACAAGTCCGATCTATGCAGTGAGACCCTGAACACCCTGTAGACCCTTCCCTAAAAATACAAAAAAAAAAAAAAAAAGTGACTTCAGTTTTCCTTCACACAGCTAATGTACAGTTCGGTGGTGGTTAGCACCGGGGTGTGTGCTGCTCAGAACGTCAGAATGCGTGTGCTTCCTCTATGGTTCCTTTCCTGTCTCCAAGATGCCCCTTCTGCTCTATGAATCACATCCACCCTCGGGGACAGGAAGAAAGGGTGGGGCGGGGTCACGCCAGCCTGGATGCAAGTGTTCCAACCTCACCAGGGGCTATGCCAAAATGGTCACTCGCTCCTCACAGCCCGGGCTCTCTGCTGGGGAGCTCAGGAGAGGAGACTGTGAGCTCCCCATATACACAGGCTCTGCATCTGTGGCTTCAGCAACTGCTGACTGAATTTTTTCTAAAAAAAAAAAAAATGTGTCTTTACTGAACATGTAAAGGCTTTGTTTTCTGGCCATTCTCTGCAAAATAATAACAATACAGACTGTTTACATAGCATTTACATAGTGTTAGGCATTATAAGTAACCTAGAGGTGATTCAGATTATACAGGAGGGTGTGTGCAGGTTATATGGGACTATACCATTTCATATTAGGGAACGAAGCATCCTTAGATTTTAGTACCTGTGCGGTTTCCTGGAACCAGGCTCTCCCTATCCAAATGATGCCTGCCTTTGGCTTTTGAGCCACACAGAGGAAGAAGCTAATTGGCAGGCCCTGTTGGTAGCCACTAAGCCACTGTGAGTAGGATGTGTCCTCATGGTGGTTGGTACAGCACTTATGCGTCAGTTCACTCTTTTTTTTTTAAATTTTATTTATTTATGTGTGTGTGTGTGTGTGTGTGTGTGTGTGTGTGTGTGTACATGGCCAGCTCAGCCCACCAGGGGCGGGGCTGGCTGGCATGTGGTGCTGGGGGATTGAACCGCGGTCCCTGTGCTTCGCTAAGCTTGTTCTAAGTAGGTGCTTTAGACCACTGAGCCATCTCACCAGCCCCATTTCACTCTTAAGTTTATGGAGACACGTGGAATTTTGTCTGCTATGAAGTGCTCTTTTTTATTTGGACTCTGTCAAATTCTGCCTTTGATGAAGGCTCACTAGATCTACTGTCGATATCTGAACTGAAGAAAATAATTAAGAGGAGCTTTCTAAACTTACGAAGACGCTGTGCCTTGACCTTCACGTGCGAACAAGGAGGATCACGGAGTTAAGGCCAAGCAGCTGCGGCTTCTGCACAGCTCCTCTTCTGCTGCACACTTCTCTGTGCCCTCCGATGATGACTGTCATACAAATCATCTCTTTGGAATTATCTTTCCTGTCCCTTCCCTCCCAGAAAAAGAAACCAGATTAATGAATGAGTGAAAAACAAAAGTATTTAGTTTCCTAAGGAGCAAGCAAGCAGCAAGCCAGACTTCAGTTTGATTTCAAAAGCTGCAGTCTGAGGCTGCCTTAATCCCATGGCCAGGAGAACACTAGGGTTTCTCCTACCTACTGTTGTGCTCAAGTACCGTAATCTGATAATTAAATTGCCTCACTCTGTTGCTCTGGCCTTTTATGTGTGCAATACTCATAAAGACTTTAGATGTAAAACTGTGTGCCCTTCAAAATGTCAAACAAAAGGAATTTCTCAGTGGATCTTGCCAAGACTCTTAAGTTACTTTCCTTGAGTTTAAGAATGGATTATAATTATTTTTTCCTTAAAATTATCTTTTCCCGCCAATCAGTAGCAGAATTCTGAAGTTGCTACCCAGCTGTATCTGCTGGGCAATAGTGTATGTTTATAGGACGAGTGCCGTCTTTTTGAAGCAGTGTGCTTGTCCAATGGACATTGCCTTCCAGGAAAATCATGTAATTCTGCAGCTGCCCAGGCCTAGACAGCAGTGGTAAAGTGGTAAAATATATTTTATGTTAAAACTAGTAAAACCAGCTATCTGGAGTGGCATGTGCCTATAATCCCAGTACTTGAGAGGCTGAGGTAGAAGAATCATTGCAGGTTTGAGGCCAGTCTGTGCTACATGGTGAGTTCAAGGCTAGCCTGAACTATACAGTGAGACCCTGGCTCAAAAAAAAAAAGAAAAAAAGTGTAACCCAGGGAGATAGCTCAGTGGCAGAAGCGCCTGCCTGGCAGGCACAAGTTCCTGAGTTCCATCCCCTACTCCAGGAAAAAAAAAAAAAAAAGTAAACAACACATTATCAATTTGAAATTTTTATTTTTAATTTTGAGAATTTCAGTTTCTTTACTGCAAAAATGGAAAAGTTGAAGTGTGTTAGCTAGTCAGCTACGCATTACCACAGAGGCTATTACCAATGTCTACCATCAGCACAGAAGAACTGTCAGGATCTGCGCCCACTCTGACCATCTACACAGGTTTCTGTTCGTCATCTTCTTTCTTTCCTCACACAACTGCGAGCAAAGGGTCTTTTTTTCTTTCTTTCTTTCTTCTTTCTTTCTTTCTTTCTTTCTTTCTTTCTTTCTTTCTTTCTTTCTTTGGTACAGGGTCTCACTATGTAGCTTGGAGTCATAATGAGCCTGTCTCAGCCTCCCTAGCGCTGGAATTACAGGCGTGCACCACCACACCCAGTTCCAGTTGTTGTCACCGCCACATCCAGGGCCAGCACAGCGTGCGGTACTGGGGATGGAACCCAGTGGTCCTTGCGCTTGCCAGGCAGGCACTTAGACCACCAAGCAATCTTCCCAGCCTGGGACATAAGTTCTTAAAAGAAACTTTCTGTGGTTGTATTTTCAGAGTTCCAAGCTGAAAGGTTATCAGAAGAAAGACGTGAGACTCGGAGGCCTGGGACCCGACCTGGAGTCTGTCAGAAGCAAAGTGAGTAAGGTGTGCATAGACGGTGCTTTCACATTTGGCCTGGCCTGTCGGCCCTCCAGCAGAACTGCAGAGATGCCCTCCCAAGCCAGGCCCAACACAAATGCTGCATGCTGAATAGACCCTTGAGAGTAGCGTTGGCAATAGAACAGAGGCCCAGCCACTCTTCTTACTGCAAAATAAAATGTCAGCCAGTGTTGTTCTAGGCACCACACTTGAAGCAGCTTTGAAGGCCTGCATGGAAAAGTGGGGCACATGCATGTGAAAAGGGATGTGTGTGTTATGTGGTCATTGGCCTTTCCTGACAGAGTAGTCTTGATAATTTTGAAGAGTGGCTGCAGAAAAGACACTTAGATTCGAGTTCCCCAGCCCCTGAGAAGTGCATCCACTTTATTCTCTTTTCTCCTGTGAAAGGAGATCTTCATTTAATGTGTTTTAACTGCAGTTGCACTCAGGCAGAGAAAGACAGTATAGCTTCAAGTTGGAAGCAAAAATGAAAATAAATTGGGTAAATGCAACAAAGAAGGAGCTGACGTGCTTTGCCATTGTTTCGGAGCCCTGGGTGTGCTACTGCAGTGAGATTCTGCATCCCAGAGAGGCTCCGGGGAAAGCGCTCCCTTCCCCAGTTCCCTGCCGTGACCTTGTACATGGCGATCCACCTCTGTGCTGCCAGCGCAGCGCCTGAGCCCCTACAACTAGTGTCCCCTTAAGTAGAGCACAGAGAGCAAGCAGAGCCTGTGATTCATTATAACCTTGTTTCTCTGGGCAGATGCAAAAATTAAAACAGCAAAAGGAGTACGCAAAACAAGTTAAAGAGTACAACATGAAGACGTTCTCTGTTCCCCCCAAACCACAAAAAACAAAAACTGAAAATAAACCAGTCATTCCTCGGCAGAAGGTAAGAATTTCAAATCAAGGTACTTTTAGGGGAGGGTTTTTTGTTTGTTTGTTTGTTTGTTTATTTGTTTGTTTTAAGCAGAGGTTTATTTTTTGTTTTTGGTGCTGAGGACTGAACCCAGGGCTTCCAGCTTGCTAGACAAGCATTCTACTGCTGAGCCAAATCCCCAGCTCCAAGGTACTTTTAAAATCAGAATTAAAAGGAAATATTTGTTCCTGCTTAATTTTAAAAATATTTCGCACATGTCTGGAACACAGGAAATATTCTAGTAACTGTCACTCCTGCAGCTACCTGTTGGCCACAGATATTTGTGTAGCTGCAGCAAACATACACAGTAGTATAAAATTAGACTTTTTATTTTCCTGAAGTTCGTTATTTCCACATGATTTCTTCCAAGTGCACTATTCTAAATGTGTCACACATGAAAGGAGAGAGAGGAAGATGACTTCTTCGAAGAAAATAGCAAACCTGATTGACTGTCAGTTCATTCTCAATCATGAACTAGGTTTCAGTGAGATTAATGTCTTGCTCTTTAATGTCAAAGAAGAGCCCTTCATTGTTTCTTGCCAGTTCATTCCTCTGTAGTTTTCCATAGAGATTATAATATATGTTTTCTTCTTGCCAAGAAAAGTGGTTTCAAGATATTCAAAACAGAGACTGAGCGTGGTGACACATGCCTGTAATCCCAGTGCTTAGAAGGCTGAAAGCAGGAGGATCACTGCTAGTCTGATCTGTGTAGTGAGACCCTGTAGAGTCTGTACTAAATACATTAAAAAAAATACAGAATGTTCTTCTACTCAGATGTCATCCAGCCAAGGGTTACGACCTAAATGAAGTCTGTACTGCAGAGACATAGAGCCTCGCAGTGCAAGCCCCTGCCTCCATTGATCTAGACCCTAGTAAGGACATGAGATCCTTTGCAAGAGGCATAAGTGAGCCTTTGGTGCCTTCAGGAATGTGCACTTCATGTTCTCTCTTAGAGACTATCATATTTTCTATTTATTGCCTTTTTCCTCAGACCTTGAAGACCTCAATCCTCTTAATTGAGTTTCCATGGTGCCACTTTTTCTTTTTTTTCTCCAACCCATTATATTTTCATGAAGAGCTTCAAGGTCATAAATCTATAAATTAGAGCTTCCTATAGATTCCACCTATACACAGTAAGGTATTGGGAGATTTTTCCTGTGTTGTAGAATTTTTCCCTTTCTAGGACCCAAACATGCTAGTCATTCCCATCTCAGCTGTCAGTAAACTCTTATTATAATACAAAACTGATGCAAAGGGAGATTTGGAAATGATACCAGATGATCTCTCTCCTCTCCCCTTCTGTGTCACCCTCTCCCATTTCCTTCCCCTCCCCTTCCTCCTCTCCCCTCCCTCTCCCTGTCTCCTTGTTTCTGTCTCTCCCATGTGTGAGTGTGTGTGTGTGTGTGTGTGCATGCGTGCATGCATGTGTGGTGCTACAGATAAATCTAAGGACTTCTACATGCTAAGCAACTGTGCTACACTGAGCTACACTCCCAGCCCTAGTGATTTCATTCTTATCATTGCCTTTAACAAGTGGTATCAGTGGGGGGGAAAGTCTTTAGGTTCCCATTGATACACCAAAGAAACAAATTCAACCTTTAATACTTTCTACAGTTCTAAAACTCTAGAAACAAGGGGCTGGTGAGATGGCTCAGTGGTCTAAAGCACCTACTTAGAACAAGCTTAGCAAAGCACAGGGACCGCGGCTCAATCCCCCAGCACCACATGCCAGCCAGCCCCACCCCCTGGTGGGCTGAGCTGGCCACACACACACACACACACACACACACACACACATAAATAAATAAATTAATTAAAAACTCTAGAAACAAGAACAGTATACAAAGGAGGCTCTATTTCACATCATCATAGTGATGCCTTTGATTTCAAACTGTAATCTTTGGGTAGCAAATTCTATTAGTAACTCTAACAGAAGGGATTTTTTTTTTTTTAATTTGGTACAGGGTCTCAATACACAGCTCGGACTTGTAGTGACCCTCCTATCTCCACCTCCCCAGCACTGGGATTATAGGCATGCACCACCACGCCCTGTTACGGTGGCTGGCAAGGCATGCCTGGGTTTCCAGGGCCAACACGGCATGCAGTACTGGGGATCAAGCTCAAGTCCTTGCACTTGCCAAGCAGGTGCTTAAACCACTGAGCTATCTCCAGCCCCCCAATAGAAGTTTGATTTTAATAAAACTGCAAGGAAGTAAATATATCAAATATGTAAGATATATATTTTTAAATATGTGGCAAAAATTCAGTTTTATGATGAGAATATCCAAAGGACAGAACTCTGTGCATCATGGCACAAGTCTCGCCTTCTCCACAATACAGTATTTTGTGGCTACTTTATTTGGCCTAAACCGGGTGTTATATTGCATTGTTTGTAATTTCTATCTAGTCTCCATTTCAACTTATATTATAGCGATCGTCTCCATTTGTATTGTAAGTACAGACTAGGTTTATGGAATCTAGGGCTTGCTTCCTATTTTTAAAATTTATTTATTTATCTATTTTGTATTTTAGGGAACGGTCTACAGGGTGTTCAGGGTCTCACTACTAGATCTGACTTGTAGCAATCAGCCTGTTTACAGCCTCCCAAGTGCTGGGATTACAGGAGTGCCACCGCACCCAGTCTCTATTGATGTCTCAGCACAACCCTGGGGCCAGGGGATTGAACCCCCGGCCCCTCTTGCAGGCACTTTAATCTGCTCAGCTATTTGGCCAGCCCTTTGCTTCCTATTTTAAATAATATTTTATCTTTATGTTTCTAGGCTTTGGAATATGCGAAGACCATCCCCAAACCGAAACAATCAAGTGTGACGGACCAAACATCAAAGGAAGGAAAAAATGCAGCCAGTGACGGGAAAGATGGAACTTTACCTGAAATCTCCCTGCTGGAGATTCTGCAGAGCAGACACGAGAGGGAAAAACAGGCTGTGGCTGCTTTCAAAGTTCTTCATATTGTCTAGACAGCACTTGGGAGATCACAAACACTCCAAGAACACAGCAGAAAAGAAACCCCAGCCAACCGTGGGCGCCACAAAGGACAGCTGGCACCGCCCAGCGCGGTGTGCAGGCCTTCCTAGAGGCCCGAGATTGTGGTGCCGTTCTTCACCTTGTAGCAAGAGAGTACTTCGAATGATTTATTTTTAAGTCAGTTAGAATTTGGGGCTGATAAATAACCAGACAATAAAGCTTCTATTTCTCACTGGATCTTTTGACTTCTAAAGCATCTCTCCCTTCCTTAGCATAACAAACACCTGGAGGTTACCCAGAAGCAAATATAAACACTTCAGAGTCTCTGAAAATGAACTCAACTGGACTTCTCAGTAAACTTGGAGCTAACATTTCAAAAACATCACTCAAATATCCAAGTTTACCAAAGGATTTGTATGTACAACTTAAAAACTTTTTAAGATATATGTAGGTGTTTCTACTAAAATAGAACAAATGCCAACATCAATCATAGCGTCAAAATTTTAGTTAGGAGTCCCCAACAAGTCCAGAAATGCCCAATTCAGACAACTCTGAGTGATAGACTTTATCAAAGCCAAGTATATAAATTTGCTAAGCATCTTGCCATCATAATAAATATATTAAAATATTGTCAAACTCAAGATTCCATATAAAATAATATTAGATAAAAGTGGAATATAGTTTCCTACTGAATGTAAATATTAACACATATATTGTCTTTTGATGTATTATAAAAATTCCCTGTCTTAAAATAATTGCTAAATTAATTTTTTACATCCTTCCCTATATTTGGTGGGCATTGCATTCTTAGGTGGACTTATCCAGAAATACATAATTTTAACATTAGGACAAATCTGTTTATAAATGGGGCATAAGGATTTGTAAATTCAAAATTCTATGTTGTATGGATTTTACATATATAATGATGTGGTATAAAAACTGTCTACCGTAACTTTCTTTTGGATTATTTCATGTAGCATATCCTCTGAATCCACTCATGGGGTAGCACATGTCAGGATTTCCTTTGTTAAGGCTGAATAGTACCCTATTGTGTATATTTTTTCACTTTTGGGGAGTACTGGGAATTGAACTCAAGGCCTTGTGCTTGCTAGGCAAGCACTCTACCACAGAGCTACATACCCACTTTCTTTTGAAACTAAAAGTAGTTTACAGTTAAAAGGTCTGGGAAGGGGCTGGTGAGATAGCTCAGCAGTCTAAAGCACCTTTTTAGGCAAGCTTAGGCAGGTACGGGGGGCCGTGGTTTGATCCTGGCACCACATGCTGCACCAGCCCTGCCCTCGGGGAGGGCTGAGCGGCCCAAAATAAGTGAATAAAGTGAAATAAAGAGTCTGGGAAACGTGGTGGTGCACACCTACAACCCCAGCCCTGGGGAGCCTGAGGCAGGAGGATCACTACACGTC
>NW_004524656.1:1965485-1966631 GCF_000260255.1 Octodon degus | reverse complement strand
ATTCTGAGCTATTTCCCTGGCCCCTGTAAAATATTTATATAAACTATTTACTATTTATATTCCACTTTACTAGTTATTTTTAAAAGTAGCACAGGGGCTGGGGCAGTGGCTCAGTAGAATAAGCACTTCCCTGGCAAGCACAAGGGCCTGAGTTCAATGCCTGGTTCCAGAAAAAAAAAAAAAGTAGCACAAAATGGTACTAACCATTCATTAGTAATGCCATTAATGATACTAGCCATTAATACGAGAAGTTAGTACCAAAAAACTCATAGCCCAAACAACTTTAAAATGTCAAAGGGGCTCCTTCAGGATACATGATGAAGACGTTTCTAGAAATTATTTTTTTTTCCTAAGTGGCTTTAAACTAACTCTAGAAAAACAAAAGAATGCATATCATAGAGACATTCCCATATTTTCACATTTAAAGAAAGCAAAATTCTAAAATAGTCCATTTCAACAAGAGTAAAAGAATTTAGAGCTTGGTGCTGGAGAAATAGCTCAGTAGAATAAGCACTTGCCTGGCAAGTGCAAGGGCCTGAGTTCAATTCCCGGTTCCAAAAAAAAAAAAAAAAAAAAAAGAATTTAGAGCTTGAAAGGAATTTACCACATCCTACTGCCAACTGTTCCTATGGGAAGGAGAAGCCACGAAAGCCAGTGGCTCTCAGGCCCTCCCATTCTATTCAGGGTAAGAGCGGGGTAGCCAGGTCTCATCCCCTCTCTACACCAATAGCAGTACTGTTGGGATCTTTGTAGAAAAAGAATGTTCTTGTTTTTCAGCACGGGCAAGGAGCACATTGTTGCTATAAATTTCAAAATGGGTATGGATTTCCTTACGTTCAATTTTAAGAAACATGTCTTACTGTCTACCTGATTGTCTGTCTGTCCGTCTGTCTGTCTGTATTTATTTTTGTAGTACTGGGAATCAAACTCAGGGTTTTGTGCATGCAAAGCAAGAACTCTACCACATCCCCAGCTTTTAGAGCATGTACAATCCGGCAAAATGTCTTGCCAACATTGATAAAGTTGTACAGAAACACAGAAAAAACCCTCAAACTTTGAAGCTGACTTTTGATGCCCTTTCTCCTAACATTCTCTCTCTCTCTCTCTCTCTCTCTCTCTCTCTCTCTCTCTCTCTCTCTCTCTCTC
>NW_004524656.1:1938823-1965385 GCF_000260255.1 Octodon degus | reverse complement strand
TCTCTCTCTCTCTCTCTCTCTCTCTCTCTCTCTGTGTGTGTCTGTTTGTCTGTCTTTGTCTCTGTCTCTCTGTCTCTCCTTGTCTCTGTTTCTCTGTCTCTCCCTGTCTCTGTCTATGTCTATCTCTCTGTCTCTGTCTCTGTCTGTCTCTGTCTCTCTGTCTCTCTGTGTCTCTCTGTCTCTGTCTCTGTCTCTGTCTGTCTGTCTCTGTCACTCTGTCTCTGTGTGTGTCTGTCTCTGTCTCTCTGTCTCTTTTGCTGTCTCTCTTTCTCTCTGTGTCTCTCTCTCTCTCTCTCTCTCTCTCTCTCTCTCTCTCTCTCTCTCCCCCCACTTCCAAAACTTCCCATCACCACATTTCTGATGGGTTTGCCTTGGGCCTGTGGGTAAATCCTTCCAGCACTTGTGTCCATCCTTTCCAAACCAACACTTGTCTAATGCAGGTTAAGTGACTTAACATCGAACTGCTCCTTGGCAAGCTCCCTGCCCCCAAAGCCAGACTTCACCATCTAATACAGAAGACTACTGAACAGCAAAATTCTTTACACAGCGCCAAATGGCATCTAAAGTGACTTTGGCTAAAAGAATAAAGCATACTGGCTGGAAGTCTGAAGTTGAAGTCAAAGAAAGGATTTAAAAGGCCCTTTAGCCCCAAGTCAGCTCACCAGAGTCACTCTCAGCAGAATATCACCAAACTACCACCACCCTAGGTAGGGAGAGCGACTACAAACAATATACAAGAAATACATTTTAGTTCTCTCCTTAAATTGTGCTGAGAACAACAATATTGATCTTTTATAAACCTAAGTGGATCAGTGATCAATTTTATAACATTTCTGTTCCATATACTCACGAAAATATAAACAATCTGGCCAATAGAAAACAAGGAACTTCAAACTTGAATGATATAATAAGGGAGGGCGGCCGGCTGACCAGATGTTCTATGCGCCTTGACAGACAGGGCCTCATTCTGCCTAATCTCTGGGAGCTGGTACAAATAAAGGTCTTTTGAGCCCTCTATTCACTTTTATTATAGCCTCCTTTCTGCAGTGTTTTTCATCTTGAGTTTCCAACAAGAGCATCCTCTTAAAGGGAGCTTTTTTTTTTTTTTTTTTTACAAGTAGCTGAATTTAATGACAGCTGTTTTCTTGATATTGTTTTGTATAGTAAGGAGTCTCTTGGGAGTTATCCAGAAACCAAGTCAAGAAAAGACAATATTGAGGAACAAAATAAAAGGTAAGTCTAGCAAAGGCACTGATGCCTAATGGTTCCAATTGGGGCCTTATTATTGGCTAATGAATCATTGTCAAAACATTGTGGCAAGCATGAGCGTGCACAGCGTAGCCTGTAGTGAGAAAATGACTCTTCATCCTGATGCTTATTAGCTGGGAGTTGTTTGAAAACACGTCCAGTAATTACAACAACACTGGAGCTAATTGAGAACTTTGAGTTGCTAGCAAATGACCTACAACAGCAGACTAGATCAACTCGGGGGATTCTCTTCTAATTACTTATTGAAAAACAGCAGAAGATGAGTTGAATTTGGGCAATAGTCTTGCAGATATCAGGACGAGTTTAGCCAGTTCTCTCCCAAGATGTGCTTCAAAACACATTTAATACTGCCAGTGCATTAGGACGTGGAAAATTCTTAAAGAAAAATCAGGATTGTTCTAATTGCACCTTTAAATTTAAAGATTACTTTCATCTGAATAAGTTGTAAGTAATAAATGTTTCATCCAATCTCAAGGTTTTTGGGTTTGTTTTTTTTTCTGGAACCAGGGATTGAACTCAGGCCCTTGCACTTGCCAGGGAAGTGCTTATTCCACTGAGCCATCTCCCGAGCCCCCCAATCTCAAGTATTCATAGGAAGACTACAGCGTTTCTCTTCCCTGACGCTATCTTTATAAGCTCTATTTTCAATGGGCAAAAATGGAAAAACAAAAAGATACACAAACTTTCCATTTGCCTCTTCATTTTCCGGTAAGTGAAGGATTGAAAATTTTAACACAGAGTGAAGGTTTTGAGTTACTGTGGATTTTGTTTATCCATAGAGGACTTACTCTCCTGGGATTCTTATCTTACAGGCTGACTATATTGGCTGACAATATTTCTGTGTTATAAAGGTAAAACAAAGAGAAAATATCCGTTCTAATAAAAAATTATTCCATTTTTAAAAAATATACTGAAATAGGGTTTCTAAGTAGCTGAAAATCTGATATTCAGAATTACCCCCGTACTCCACTGCCACCAAACTAAATTCACTATTTGTTTCTCTTCCCCCTCTAGTTTAATTAAGCAAAATCACACATCTTTCTCATAGAGGGAAGGAAAAGCATGAAATATCTCGATTTCCTAAGTAAACATCTGCTGTTTATGGTTGCCTCCATTCATTCATCTCATTCCCTAAATTATTTATCATTCTGAAAATATTCCAATTTCTCATGTTGGTTACTTAATGTTGGCTCAGTAAAATAACGGGAAAGCTGGGGTCTTTCAAAATACTATGAAAACTATACATTGCAAAATGTAACAAGATGCAAAATAAATAGATCTTTTGCAGCTCTATTCAGAAATGCCAGGGCTCTTTGGAAAATAGGAAGAGAGGAAAAAAGAATTTAGTGGACAGGGTTGATCTCCCTTGCTGCCTCTCCATTGCTTTTTCATTTCCCCCTTACAAACCTGAGTAATGTAAGTAATTAATTTTCAATAAGCTGGATAAATGGTCTTCTGCTATTAAATGGCTCTAACAAGTTGAAAGGATTACAATGATGTGAGCGTTCCAGGCAAATGTATTTAGTGAAGCCTTGGAAATTTCAGATAACAGTTCATAAACACCCTTTCACTGAATTGGCATCTCATAGACCCCAGCCCTGACACAGAGGCTGCCAGCCTGGTTTCTTAGGGTACACTCTGTTGCTCAGGCCCCAAACAATTGCAGTAGATGTGTAAATAGCAGATATATGCCTGCGGTGCAATGTCGGCAGTAAAGGAAACAACCATTAGAAATTTTCAACACAGAGGGCCAGCGAGATAGCTCAGCAGACTAAGTGCCTGCTTTGGCAAGTGCAGGGACCAGGGTTCAGTCCCAGGTCCTGCATGCCACACTGGCCCTGAGTGACATAGTCCAGGGGTGTGTAATCCCAGAGCTGGGGAGGCAGAAAACAGGAGGATCACTACAAGACTGAGCTGCGTAGTAAGACCCTGTACCAAACACATAAAATGAAAAACAAATTTCAACACAGAAAGTATAACCTGTTACCTTTTGGGAAACTACACAGAAGAAAATAGAGAGCACTCCAAATAAAATCAGTGGTGTTACCTGTGCTAAGTAAGTTGGGTCACATATGTATTCTTTCTGTGGTTCCAAATTCCTTCCCTAATTTAATCTTACACTATGTTTTTGGCTTTCAGACGTCTATCAAAATTAGAATCACGAAGCCCAACTGGCCTTGCCTCATATCCTCACCCTGTCACCTGGCAGTAAGGTCCTCTCTCCTCTCCCCTGCTTCCACACAATGGTGATACTTTGAAGTGGTGCAGATGAGGTCCCTAAATTTGTTGTCTCTACTTAAAATTGATAATCTCCTATGTTACAAACCTCAAGCACCTATTTTTAATGAAAGCTTTAGATGAATATCAAAGAACTATTTAGCCATGTCTAATATTTTAATTAGATTATAGTCTCAATTTAACCCATTAAATCTCCTTTGATGATCCCCATATTTAGTATTTAGCCCCAGATGCATGAGGTAATGAATACTGGACCTTTTGATTTAATGAGAATTTCGGCTCCTCCAGCCTGCACCTCTTTGTATACCTTTTATTTTGCTGGCTATAGAATTCAGTTAATTGAAGGGGTCTCTTACCATCACACATTAAGGAGCATAAATTAGCATCCCCATTCTGATTGGAAAATGCAAGCAGACAATTTTGCTTTGATCTGAGGATTGAGCTGAAGAAGGCAGCAGCCCTCTGAAAATGAGCTGATGGCCTTGTTATGGGGCAAAATACAGATGCGTCCATGTGTCCCGAAACACTTAATATCTTAATTGATCACCTTCCACTTCTGCCTGTGCTGTTTACATCATTCTCTTCAGAAGCCTGTGTATGTATGAGCGTGAGTGTGTGTGTGTGTGTATGTGTGTGTGTCTGTCTGTCTGTCTGTCTGCCTGTCTGTTTGTCTTGCTTTTCTGTTTTCCTTTCTGTTTCTCCCCTCTTCAGTCAGTTAGGTAACTAGATTTTAAATTAACCTGGGCTCAAGAAAAGCAAAATAGAGCCACCCTTCTTAATCCAAGGGCAATGGGTTCTAGGAATCCACACAGATATCGCATCCACAGGCGCTCAAGTTCCTCATACAAAATAGTGTGGGGCTGGTGAGATAGCTCAGCGGACTGAGCGCCTGCTTTGGCAAGAGTAGGGAACAGGGCTCAGTCCCTGGTCCTGCATGCCATGCTGGCCCTGCCCCCAGGGTGCATTGAGCAGGGGCCTGAGTCCAGGCGTGGTGCTGCATGCCTGTAACGCCAGCAGTGGGGGAGCTGAAAACAGGAGGATGACTACGAGTCTGAGCTGCGTAGTGAGACCCTGTGCCAAATGCATAAGATGGAAAAAAGAAGTGTAGTATTTACATACAACCTACATATAGCCTCCCATATACTTTACATCATCCCTAGATTATTTCTAGAGATAATGTCTGTATAACATATAGTTGTTATACAGTATTGTTCAATGGATAATAAAAAGTCCATACGTATTCAGTACAGATACAATTTTTTTTCGCATGTTTTCCATTTGTGGTTGAATCTGCAAAAGCAAAACCCCCAAGTACAGAAAGCCAACTATAACATAAATTCCAGCACCAAGACATTCTAAGCACAGCCCACGGAACTACCCAGGAATTTTCACAGACGGTGCTGCTTACGGACTCGCTCGTCCTCTGGTCCTCTCTGCCCAGCAGCTCCCAAGCATTTGGCACTGCATCACTTACCATAGGCTGTCCTATGCTTGCTTCCTTTTCCAAAGAGAAGCAAAGCAGAGAACACACCAAATAAAACCAGTGGAAGTCTACGAAAAATGACTTGGGTCCCCTAATTTAGTCTTAGTGATAAATTCATCTTCCATTTAATTTTATACTTTATTTTTTGCCATCCAGACAACTATCACAGTCATTACCAAGAGCTCCCCCACTGGCCCTGCTTCCTGTCCCTACCCTGTCACCTATAGCAGTGACACCTATAGGCACGCTGTTCTTACACATTTGTACATTTAAAACAAACCTGTTATTGGGGAGAAGTTCTGTCGAGGAAATGAAATGTGTGTTGTCTTCCATATTTTTGCAGAAGTCTCGTAATTTGAATTCAATGTTATCTTATTTTGGCTTTCATACTGAGAGAAAGGTATTGATTTTTTACCTTGATATTTCTTCTTATGAACTCATAATTGTAAAAATGTCAGTATATTGGTTCCTAAGATGACACCCTACCAGTTTCCAGTAAGGATAAATAAATGAATAAAACAGGATACAAAGAACCAAAGTAGCTTTATACTTCAGAATGGCAATTGAAAGTTTAAAAAAATGTCAGTGGAAGGATATATTTAAAATTATTTAGGGGCTGGTGAGATGGCTCAGTGGTCTAAAGCGCCTACTTAGAACAAGCTAAGCTAAGCAAAACACAGGGACCACAGTTCAATCCCCCAGCACCACATACCAGCCAGCCCCGCCCCCTGGTGGGCTGAGCTGGACACACACACACAAAAAAAAAAAAAATAAATAAATAAATAAATAAATAAACATTTAAAAAAATTATTTAAAAGTAATAAAAAATAATTTCTAACTATTCTATACATAGCCAAAATCTTGATTAAACCTTAAATTGGAATAAAGCTAATTTCTTCAAAAATGATCTTAAAATATTTACTTTTCGGGCACCAAATCTCAAGAAATACAGTGGAATATGCTCCAGAGAAAAGACAGAATAAACTAAGAAAGAACAAGATACAGAAAATAAAAGTAAAATAAAAGAAGAGAATTCCCAGGACAATAGGGAGGAGAGACAGATTTACATAGAATACAGAGTGGAAAAAATCAGATGGCTTCGGAGAGACTTGTTCAGGAAAATGAAACATTTGTGTGACTATCACAGGAATGGACTACAGACAACAGTGAAGAACTTGAGGTTAGTGCTCGTAAGAACTTTATAAATTGAATATAGGGGCTGGGGCTTTAGCTTGGCAGTAGAATGCTTGCCTAGCAAGCTGGAAGCCCTCTGGCTTTGGTCCTCAACACCAAAAACAAACAAGCAAACAAACTCAACTAAAAAAATTATTACAACAAATAAATAAATAAACCAAAAAAGAAAACTAAAAGTCTTACAAAAAAACAAAAGTAGTTGATTAGCTGGTTTAGCTGTGTGTGTGTGTGTGTGTGTGTGTGTGTGTGTGTGTGTGTATGTGTGTGTGTGTGTGTGTATTTTCCAGCAGAAATTACAATGTTGAGAGGATAGATGGAGAGCGTATGGGGGCGGGAGGAATGAAATTTTTGTTTTTTAAAGTTGTATCATGAGCACTAGTGGCTGGGAAGATGGCTCAGTAGAATAAGCACTTCCCTGGCAAGTACAAGGGCCTGAGTTCAATCCCTGGTTCCACAAAATAAATAAATAAATAAAAAATAAATCATGAGCACTAGATAACTGCTAAACCAAAAATACCAAAAAGCAGAATTCAGTGAAATCAGATAGAAATGCAGAGGTCACCCCCAAGTACCCGCCAGCATGCAAATCCTGGCCTTGGTAGGGCACAAGGTGGGAGAGAACAGGGGCTGCTCTCTTACAAAGAATCCTTACAGAGCTAGCTGATTCTTCAAACAATGTGTGTGTATAAATAATGAAGCCCAAATCTTTAAAATTTAAGAACTGAAGGAGAAAAACCTAAGGAGAGCAGGCGAGCATGGAGTTTGGAGGAGTTGTTTGTCTGCTTTTGGCTTGCAAATTCCTCCCATTTGAAACAGGTGGGGCAGCAGTCACACTTCTGCTGCTAGCGATGCTGCAGGCCACAGCAGGCCACAGCTTTCCCAGGCCCAGCGAGCACTGGGGAGCCACAGAGGAGCTGGCCAGGCTTGGGCCCGGGCGCTGGCAAGCGCGCCCGGTTACTGCATGAACCGTGACACTGACGGAAGGTAAGGAGAGAGTGGCTGGTGGAAACATTCAGCTAATCACCAAGGTTTATATTAATCAATATTTAGAAACACTTCTATTTTTCTTTATCACAAGTATTTATGTATAAAGTGGAGGATTTTGTTTTGTTTTGTTTTGTTTTGTTTTTTGATGGTGTTTTGTTTTATTGCAGTATGGAGGAAAGAACCCAGGGCCTTCACACAGAGCTGTATCCCCAGGACCATTATATTTTAATTTTTGTTTTGAGACAGGCTATCACTAAGTAGCTCAATTGCCCATGGCTTCAAGTTGCAGTTCTCCTGCCGCAGCCTCCCAGAGTGCTGGGGTTGCAGGCCTGTTTCCCCAGCTAGAAAATTCTCTTTGAAAGCTCCAGAATGGAGCCTTCATCCTGGATTTCCCTTGGTGAATTCAAGCCTGCATCCATAGGCAATTCTTTGTCACTTAGGAGGGTCTTTATGAATTCAAATGCTAACTTTCCTCCTTATATAGCATTGTATCTGTCACTATATGGGTCAGCACAATCCTGGGACAGGATGAGGCTAGTCTAGGAAGGGGGAAAAGGAAATACTCCTAGTGAGCTCTGCTGAATCCTGTTTCACTCAGGGTTTACAAGGACAGGCTGAGCCCAAGAGGTAGGACAATAAAGATAAGAGAACAAGTTGGAACTATTTAGGACTTGCTAAGGACGTAGCTCAGTAGTAGAGAGCCCATCCTGTGTGATGAGCCCTGAGGACAGCCAGAAAATAAAATTTCTTTGGGAAATAACAGCCCCTTTATGATAATATGATGAGGTGTAAGACATGTCTTTGAGTTAACCATGTAGTAACTACTGTAGTGCTGTGAAACTGATGTCAAAACTTGACCATGGATGTGTCCTGGGTTGTGATTGTTACCTTCCTCTGGCTCTTTTCATCCAAGACCTCGAAGGAGGTGCTTTCAGTGGCTCTCACCCCACCTCTCCTTGCCACTCCTAAATGATTTACTGGTCATCTGTCTCATTTTTTCTTTTTTTTAATTAATTAAGTAATTTATTTATTTATTTGGCATAAGGTCTCACTCCGCAGCTCAGACTCATAGTGATCTCTCAGCCTTTCCAGTGCTGGGATGACAGGCGTGCACCACCCCCACCGCCTGATTTCATGGCTTGCAGTACTGGGGATCCAACCTGGGTCCTTGAGTTTGCCAGGCAGGCACTTAGGCCACTGACCTATTTCCCCAGCCCTTGTCTCATTTTTTCTTTCTTTTTTTTTTTTTTTTAAATTTTTTATTTATTTATTTATTTATTTGAGAGAGAGAGAGAGAGAGAGAGAGAGAGAGAGAGAGAGAGACCAGCTCAGCCCACCAGGGGGCAGGGCTGGCTGGCATGTGGTGCTGGGGGATTGAACCGCGGTCCCTGATGCTTTTGCTAAGCTTGTTCTAAGTAGGTGCTTTAGACCACTGAGCCATCTCTCCAGCCCTGTCTCATTTTTTCTTATGCCAACTAAGAGAAATGGTGTTATCATTGGCAAAACCAAGGTAAGAATTTAGGCCTCTAAGCTAGGTAGCCAGTGGCTTATGATGCCAATTCCAATGGTAATTTTCTAATACTAAAAAGAGAATAAATAGAGAAGGCTTGTGAAATTACTTTAAGTAAAATCATGGGGAAATGGCTATCTAGTGCACACCCTGGGAATTCCGAGAGGAGAAGAATAAATATATAGGGGGGAGGGGAATCGTAACCAGAAAATACAAAAGGAAGAAAACATGAGAACCATCCTTTGCTTCATCTATAATTAAGAGAAATTAAGTTAAAAAACAAGACTCTACCCTGGAGAAATATAGAAACATAAAGTCTCTTACAAGCCACCTAGGTCTCATCCTACAGGAATATCTTCTGAAACGTCCCAGCAAAAGCTTATGCAACCTTGACTTGAATGAAAATATCACTAAGCATTCAGTATTTCCCAGCAAAGTTCACTTAAGTTTCTGGTTCCTTTAATCACACACAAATGTTTCCAAAAGGTAGGGAAGATTTTACTAATTTGTGGCTATATTTCACTAAGTGTGATGACATATGCCTGTAATCCCAGCCTGGAAGGCCAAGGCAAGAAGAGTACCATGAGCTCCAGGCCAGCCTGGCTACACGGAGAGTTCAAAGCCAGCCTGAACTACATAGCAAGACCTCTCTCTCAAAAAACAAAACAAAACAAATTTGTCAGGCATCATAGTACACTTCTGTAATCCTAGCTACTTGGGAGACTGAGGTGGAGGATTCTAAGTTTGAGGTCAGCCTGGGCAACTTAGTGAGACCCTATCTCAAAAAATAAAATAGCTAGAGATGTAGCTCAGTAACTGAGCATTCCTAGGTTTGGTCCCAAATACTGAAAAAAAAATTGCTTCTATCCTTAATTCTGCCCCTGTTTATGTGACAGTGAGAAGGCACTGACTATAACTGGGACTTGATTTCATCCTTGTATAAAATGAAGGATAAGATTTGTCAATGACCCTTCTAACACTGACAATTTCTTCTCCTTAATTTAGTGGAATAACCCTTATTTTCATTTGGAGTGCTGGAAATTCTTCAGTGAAGAAGGATTTTTTTTTTCTCTTTCCTGTTTCTCTTAATTCTTCTAATTGTTATGGATGTATTTATTTAAGTTAGAGTATATGGACTGAAATCTTAGTGAAATGACTTTAGTAGTTTAGAACTTGTAGTTTCTTTCCTTAAAAAAAAGAAAACAGAATACTAGCACCACAATGGTTAAGAAAAAGTATACAAGGCTGGGGGTGTAGCTCAGTACAAAGGCCTTGAGAAGAGGAAAATGGAGGAAGAAAAGGAGAGGCTGCACACAGGCTATCTAGCCAACCTCCTACTCCATGGAGAAACCCATAGAGAGACTCCTTTAGGTTTGCCTTCTAGCTTCTGCCTAAACTTTTCTAGTGTAAAGGTGCTGCGTGGTTTTTGTTTTGCTTTTTTTATTTGTTTGTTTGTTTGTTTGTGGAACTGGGGATTGAACTCAGGCCCTTGAGCTTGCCAGGCAAGCAGTTATTTAGCTGAGCCATCTCTCTAGCCCTTATGCTGAGTGTTTTGTGGACTTAACACATTCTGTAGTTGGACAGGAAGAACACAAATGTTCCAAAATCTGCTTCTCTGAGACCACCCTAACATTGATATTTAATACACCAGCAAAATTGATATTTAATACACCTGCCTGCCATGATCCAAATGCAACTGCCATATCTAAACTCTTCCCCCTCCCCCAACACTTTCCTCCTCTACGATAAAAAGCTAAGAGTTCTTTGTTATTTCTAAGAGTTCTTTGTCATGAGCACACCCATAACTATCCAGGTTCCTATGTGCTGAATACATCTTATCTTGTCAACATCCTTTTTAACATGCCATGCCAAAAACATAACATATAAATGCTTCAATTAGCAAATTATTTGTGCATCTGTAGTAATTCAGGAAGACCAAGGAGTCACTGCTTCAGCTAAATACGTTTATTGCATGATTCTCTTAGCACCAGAGAGCATCCTGCTTGCTCTGCCTCTCCACATCTTTATGTAATTGTGAAAAACATCCACAAGAGCAAGTCCTGGTCTCTTGAAGCTGTGTCATGGACTCTGATCAAGCACTTCTCAGTGTCACTGTCAGTGATATTGTGCAGGATGGCTGTTGTCCATTCCTTATGTTCTTGTGTCATTGTATTGTCAGAAATACTCCCTAGAGTCCCTCTCTGAGAATCTATAAAGTCCATCAGACACAGAGCATTGGGGACAAATAGGAAAAATAAATGTGCTATATCGGGAGTAAAATATAGAATGACTTGCCTACCTTGGTTATCTGACGATGTTTTGATATATTCAATTTCAGATCTCTATGTGTCTTTCTATATAATAATAAGAATAGTTTTGTCAAATCTTCACCACCAAGTGAAAGTGAGTTGAGGCAAAACTCTCTGTAATAGACAAAATACCTTTTTGGCGTACGGAAGCTTTGATCCATACTGAAGGCCAAAAACAAATAGCACTGTCGTGTTACATTAAATTGAGACTAAATTGTGTCTAGCCTCGGTTGCCATCACTAACCTCTTGTATTTAAAAAAAGAAAAGAAAGAAACAGAAGTTTGCTCTTGGATTGTTTACCACCAATTTCAGAGGCTTTTTTTATTTATGAGAAAACTGTACCACCATTCACATGACTGATGCTGCAGTACTTAGCTTCTCCTTCCCATCAGTTCTAGCTAGGAACAGCCCTAAAGGGAGGACCAGAGTGAGGGGGACTAAGCGTTGGTAATGAATCAGACCCAGGGGCCCTGGACTCTCAGGCTGACTCTTCCTCCAGTAGGGTAGAGCTGCCCTTATGCTAATAAGCTTCCCATTTACCTTCTTGTTCAAGACAAAAGGTCATGAGATACCTTTACTCTTCTCACAGATAGAAAAACACTGACGAGTAGTAAGGGTGGGAGAAGAAAAGGAAATTCACGGGAACTTTTAAGTTTGTGTTCACCATCTAATTCATTCACATTAATGATCTTTCCCAAATCCTACTAATAGTTGTTCTTCCCAGGATTAGAATTTAAGATTTGCCACTTGGCTATATTTTCTCCTGTTACTAATTCCAGGTCATCAGTACATTCTTATTGACAAATAAATTTTTCCCCTTCTCCCTCACCAAGTCTTTTCTCTTGCTCTATAGCATTTGCAGGAAATTCCTAGCCTAAAATGGTAGTGTCCGGCTGAGGAAACAATTCAGTAATAAACTATTTTACCTAGTAAGGCTGATGCCCTGGGAATCCCCAGCACCACTAAAAAAAAAAAAGTATTATCTTTGTCTAAGCAGAGAGAAAGAGGAGAAATATGAGACTAAATATGCTTTTGATAGCCCACATAGACAATCTGGAGAAACGACAGGCTTTCCTCTGGAGTGAGAGAGGAAAAACACGTCAACTGATGCATTGTTTCCAGAAAAATAAATTGTGAGGAAGTCAAAGGAGAGATTTTTGTCCACCTTTAGCAACCTGCCGCCCCGCGTTTCACGGATGGATGTTTACGTCATAGCAAGCCTCAGTTTTCCCCTCTGTGAAAGGGAAGCGCACTGGCCCCGACTCACAGGTTCACCGACTGATTACTGAACTCTTGGGCAACGTCACACGGGGCAATGCTGACGCTTTAAAGAAGTAGTTTTGCCTTTAAGCCATGTAATTAGGTAAAGCGCTCTCTCGCTCTCTCTCTCTGTCTCTCTCTGTCTCTCTGTCTCTCTCTCTCTCTCTCTCTCTCTCTCTCTCTCTCATCTTTACCTCACACAATGTTTTCTCAGTAAGTCTATTTAAAAAAAAAAAGAAAAGAAAAAAATCTACTATTACATTTATGGAATCATAGAACTCAAACCGAGAACTGTTAGGATTCATCTCCTTCTTAGAGATATAAGGAAACAAGCAAATTAACTAGAGCCCAGCTCACACCACTGTGATCTGTAAGACTATTATTTCCCATTGGAACCCACGGATGACATTTGCACCGATCCACACTCTTTTACGGCCTCCCAGACTCACCTAAAGACGCAACCAGAAACCAAAGGAAGATCGGAAGCCGAGGTCGCCTCGGGCACAGATGCTATATTTGATAATTGTACTGAATATGCAGTGTCTTCACACAATTTGTTAGCATAATTTCAAGTTCCAAATAACAATCGATCCCTGACCAGTATTTCCCAACGACGCAAATACCATTTGTTAGGACCTTTTCCATGTAGTTGGGACTCAAGACCATTAGTGAAACAGAAAAGCCAGAGTCTGGGATTCTGAAGGTAAGTCAAGTTCATCTCTGCGGGAAACAGGAGATGGGGGCCGCGTAGGAGGACGTGGTAACAAATGGTCCCCGAAAATGTGCGTCGCTCCCAGTGGTGCCGGGAAAGCCCTTTATCTGAAGAGTCTACAGGTCTAGCTGGAGAACAGGAGCCCTCCCGAGGGAAAAGGAGAAGGGTTTTCAGGGCAGTCGGATCCCGCCCCACCGGTCCCAAACCAGAGTGCGCCCGAAGCCCCTTCGCCCTCGATAGTCCAGCTGTACTCCCTCAAATACACTGAGAATGAGCACTTCCACACACAACCCGAGGATCACTCACTTGCAAAATAGCGGTAGCCAGTGGGACATGGAAGAGTGGTGGGACGCGAGCGCAACGAGTTCGGGAAGCAGAAAACTGCTCTACAGATTTTTCTCTGCCCAGGTTTCCTTCCGCGCGAGCGAGCGAGCGCCGCCGGTTGCGGAGGAGGAAGGACGGAAAGGCTTCTACAGCCGGGGCCACAAGCTCAGGAACCGTGCCAGGAAGCACAATTGTGAGCTCTGGACGAAGACTGGGGCCAGAGAGGATGGAAGCGCGGTCCAGAGGCGGGAGACGGGAGTGGAGGCCCAGAGCGAGCGAGCTTGGCGACCTTGGGAGCACGCGGGTCCCGGCCTGGACACTCCGAGGATCGGGGACGGCTGGGCCTGGACCCCCCTGAGCCGGAGGCCTGAACGCCTGATCCCTGGCCTGCGACCACCGAACTGCTCTAAGGGAGGGCAGACGGTCCGGGCGAGAGCAGTGAGGAGGGGAGACCCACCTCACCCGGATTAGCGCGGGGAGCCCGCAACTGCAGGCCCGGGCAGTAAAGGGCAGGGACAGGGCGGGATGTGCGTCCTCTGGGAGCCGATCTCTGGGGCCGGAGTCCAGTCTCCCCTGTGAGAGAGAAGCGCGCCGGGCCGCGTCTCCTCTCCCGCCTCCCTCCCCAACTGGAGCCTCAGAGCCCAGGCGGCCCCGAGCTGAGCTCGCCCTCTTCCCCGATGTCCACCTCGTCCTCGGGCTCGGTCAGCACGAAGGAGCCAGCAGGCAGGCTCAGCCGAGCCTCGGCCACGCTGGCCTCGGACCCGCGGGGGCTGCCCTCGGGGCTCTCAGGCCCTTCCGGCGCTTTGGGCTCATCCTGACTTTTTCTCAGCTGCTTTTTGTGCTTCATCCTCCGGTTCTGAAACCACGTCTTCACCTGGTTTGGGGGAGACACAGATAGAATTGCGTCATTCTTCCAGACCCATCGTAATGGGACCCCGCCGACTGCTGGCTTCCCGGAAAATGTGCTACAAGCCGTGGATGAATGGTCTGAGCGCCGTGCTCGCCTCGCTCTTGGGTTAAATCGCGTGCAGTGCTCGCAAATGACAATCTCAGGCTGAACTAGAACCAAGCCTCCTAAGACTCCCAAGAGTGGTTGTACCAAAATAATGGTGAGGATCAAAATAGCCCAGCCAGTAATCACCAATACTGTTATTCACTAGAAAGACTAAGTACTACGTGGATGGGTCTCCCCTGTGCACCTCGGGTTCCTCTGATGGATGGAGACGTCTAAATACTTGGCCCAGCAGGACCCCTGGACAGGAAGGGGTGGACCGAACTCACTGGTTTTCATTAGGGTGAAAAGCACATTTAGTGCTAGTGTACTAGTGATCTCATAGTTCTTTTTCTGAGCAAAGGATGAGAGGCGAAAGTAGTAGAGGAAGGAGTTGGGTGCTTGAAGGTGCGCAGTGCCTAGAGCAGGATCGCAATATTCTTCCACTCAGGGCAGGGGCGGAGAGGAGGCCAGAGCTCCTGGCGTGTGTCCGAGAGAGTGCAAGCAAGGGCCGGCAGCGGTGAGGGCGAGGGAAAGGAGGATGAGGGGTCTCGCGTGGGGTGGGAGGTGAAGGAGAACTAAGAACCAGTCTAATCTCTCCTCCGTTTACCTCTGACCGAGGTTACGCCCTCGGCTGGAGGGGAACAGAGGAGTAAAAATAACAGTTGTGAATCCCGAAGTGATCATTAAAATCACCCGAGGAAGTTTTCCTTCTTGTAAAGCCTCTCGGGAGACATTTGGTGTCAGAAGGTTAAGGTGAGATTGGAGTATCCATACGCTCGTAAGGGTCAGGGGAGAAGCCTAGAAAAGCAGACAGAGGGGTTGTTCTCGCTGAGAGTGCCTCAGTGGTCCGTGCGGGTTCAAAGTGAAGAAGAGGAAGAACCAAGCGGAAATCGGGGCTCCCCTCCTCACCCACCTGCGTCTCGGACAGGCTGAGGGCGGTGGCAAGCTCCACCCGCTCGGGCGTGGACAGATAGCGCTGGATCTCAAACCTCTTCTCCAAGCCCGAGAGCTGCGAGTCCGAAAACACAGTGCGAGCTTTGCGGCGGCGGCAGTGCTTCCCCGGCAGTTCCGCGTGCTGGGGGTGCGGGAACAGCGCGGGGACCGGCACTCCTAGGGAGAGAAGAGCAGCCCGGTGGGCAGAGACCGGGTCACCAGGCAGCAACCTCGCCCCACTCCCTTGCCCACCTCCAGCGCCCAGGGCTTCCGATGAAGCCCAACGCCTCCCTGAGCCCTGGCCGCCGGCCGCCGCCACTCTCCCGCCCGCTGCGAAGGTCCCAGAACGCTTCTCCCGAGAAACCCAGACAGGACTGGAAAAGCTGCAACACTGCGCTTAGAGATCTTTTTTTTTTCCAGACGGCCGTCTACAAACACACAATGAAGAGCAAGTAAAGTGGAAAAGAAAATTAGAAAATAGACCCAGGGACCTTTCAAAAACTGTCTTCAGTCAGGAGCACCCGGATAATTCCAGCACTTGGGAGACTGAAGCAGGCAGGATCTCGAGTTTAAGGTCAGCCTGGACTACAGAGTGAGACCCTGCCTCAGCAAAACAAATCTTAGAAGTCTGCGGGGCGTTTGTTGTACCCAGTCTTCTCTTTTGCCTCTTAAAGTTTTCTTGCGAACACCGGGCTGTCCACCTTTTCTTATCAGGACTCCTGATGGCACCCAGTGAGCTGCTGAGTCTACTAAGCGAGAAAAGATAGGATCTTGCCCTCTGTGTTCACTTTAAAAACACCGTTCTTTTCCCTCAGCTGCCTTTTGCCCTAGCATTCTGTAAGAGAAAACAACAAAATTCTTATCCAGAGGCCGTGGAGCTCCCTCTCACGTTTCCTCGTCAGAGTCCTACTAGGCACCTGCCCGAGCTGCTCCTTGTCCTTTTTGTCTGACTCCAAGCCCAGGGAAGCAGAAAGGCTAAGATGAAGCCTTTCTCCTCCCGTTTCCCAACCCTCCCTGGTGCCCCAGGCTCCAATATCTGCCAGTGGGAGAGGGGGGACAAAAGCAACAGTAACGGAAGAGTAATTTGGCCATTGCTAAAGCTGACTGACCCACATCAGGGCAATGAAGAAGGGACTGTCACTAGCCAGAAGCCAGAGAGAGATGAAGACCTCACCCCAGGCTTTGGAGGCCGCTGGCCTCTCGCCGACCAGTGGCCCAGTGTCTGCTTTACGCTGCTCCATTAATGCTTTCAGCTTTTGTTCTAGTTTTCCACATTTTGCAAATTGACTCCCATTCTTCTCCCATCTCTTGTCCCTTACCGGAGCTGTTTTCATGGCTTTACTCAGCAACCAACTAAACAAATTACTCCATCCTATTCTGGCTAGAATAAAGGCTTGGGGTGGGGGGAGCATGAATGTGACCTTCCCAAGAAAGATAATCTAAAAAAAAAAAAAATCTAGGTGTTCCCTCGCCTGCCAATGTACCACACTTTGCTAATGCACACACCTTTAGCACCTGCTTTCAGAGATTTCAGTAACTGGGGCAGAGAAGGGCAGCCTAGCCTAAGGTCTTGAGTTAAAATGCAAAACTTTGGGAGTGACGAGAGCTAAAAAGCTGCATATTCTCTCTCTCTCTCTCTCTCTCTCTCTCTCTCTCTCTCTCTCTCTCTCTCTCTTTTGTTTGCTTGTTACACTTTCCACCCTTATTCGGCAGCCCAAACCTTTTCCTTCAGATTATGTCAGATGCTTATTCATGTCTATGCCCTTCACGGATTCCCCAGTGTGAGAGCTGCCCAGGCAGAGCATCCTCCACTTCCAACCTGGAAAGTTGAGCTGAGCCCATGGGATGGGGGAGACAAGGGTCTCTAACGGGTGGGAGAGGCTACAAATCAGAATGGGGACTCAGGTAAACCAAAGCAGTTAGGAAAGTCATGGATAAGACTGACCCTTTAAAAATATCGCCAAACCCATCCACATCCAGCTCTTGGCCAGATGCATCTCTGTTACAAAAAATACAAAGTGACTATTATTTTTTTTAAAACATGCTTCAAGGAAGCTCTGTGTGCTCTGGGCCATACCTAAACCTTCTGTTACTGAGGGAGGGATGCCACCATGCCAGGCCAAAATAGACCTGGCATTTCTGTCACTCCATCACAGGCTTGTGCCAGAAGAACTGCTTTCTCCCTTCCAACACGTTGAGGGCCCTGCTACTTACCCGAGGTGGTGAGAAAATACGGATGGTGGTGGTCTCCCTTATGCAGAGGGTGATGGGCGTGAGGAGCCAGGAGGGTGGGCGTGGGCATGAGTGGGTAGCCATAGTCTAGTAGAGGCACCCGAGAGGCCAGAGAGCTGGCAAAATGGTCGGGGGCCACCTCCCTTAGCGGCTTGGGCTTGTGCAGCAGGATGTCCTCGATGAAGAAAGATGTGGGCCTCTGAGAAGACGCCGGATGTAGAGGGGAGGTGAAGTTGAGATTCATCCTGAGCGGAGCGCCTGCCACAGGACGCGCGCTGGGAACGCAGGTAAGAAGCAGACGGCGTCTACAGCAAGCCTAGCCGAGAGCCGCCGACCACTCTTGGAGGCTAAGACCGTTACTGCTCTCGCCTCGGCCTAGGCTATCCTGGACGCTGGAGAGGCAAGAAGACAAGCTTCGGGGTAGGTTGGGTCTACGTGTTAGAGAATTGGCAGCTTCGAGAGGGGAGCCGGGAGAGCCAATGACAAGGCTGCCAGACGCAGAGGGGAGGGTGCGGTGGGCTTGGGGCGGGGCGGGGATCTGTCCGCGGTGCTGAAGGCGCCTGGCCAAGTCTAGGGAGAGCGGAGACGACTGGGTCCTGGGTTCCTACCAGGGCCCTAGATCTCAGGGTCTGCCACTCCACTGCAAGACATGCTTTTGTTCCCAGTTGTTTAAAAAGGAAACTAATAGCAAAACACTCTGTTGTCCAACAAACTCCTTCTTAGAAGACACTAAATGGCCTCATGGTAACAGAGAAAGCACTCATACGGGCGTTTGAGCCTGCATTGTTAAAGAGTTTCCATAATTGCTAGCAAAAGAAGGTGAGTTGGAAGAGTGTCTGCTACTCTAGGTAGCTGGACTCGGCTTCAGTGAATGGGAGGGTTACTGGGTTCCTGAAGTAAATTTTAAAAATCAGGAAGGATCATAACATTCTTTCCCTGTTACAGGGAGTGGGTGGGAGGAGATTCATATCTAAATCAGTCAAATGAGTTGGTCATTTAAAATTTATCCACAGCCACCTTAGTGCTGTCCTCCACGGTCCCTCTAATGTCCATTTCTTATTCCACATTTCACTCAGATGGTTTACTACTTCTGTTTCATCACTCTTTTCATTCTTAGATCCCTGAATATTTGTTCTAGGTTTTGTCTTCTGTTCCTTTTCCCAACCTCTTTCCTTTCATCTCTCCCTTCCAATTTTTTATTTCTTCCCCCCGTCCCTGTTTGTCTTTTTCTAATCTATCACATTTATTTTCTTGGAGTCAATTTGATAAAATTAAAGTGATCAACTACAACACAGCAGGGGTAATTTTGGCTCACATTTCTGAAAATTGCTCTAATTATTGATGTTAAACTCAGGGAAATTAAAAGAAGCCACTTCTCTTCCATCTCCCCATTTTTAAGCTCTAATTTGTTGAAATCTAGTCGTCATCACAATTCCAATCACTACTGCTAATAGCAAAAGTGTTTTAATAGAGACTGAGTCCTCACAACCCATGCTATTAGATAATTAGAGGAGGTGTTAGAAAGCCAAGTGCTAATCCTTGGGCGAGGGGCAGGATTTCCATCTGATCTAGCAGGTAGAACAAATTAATTACCAGAATCAATTAGGCCCCAAACTACAGTGCTCCTGGAAGTGGAAGCGTCCTATTCCATACAGATGAACTGGTAAATGGTAAATAGATGTGGGAAGAGAAAGCAAGATGTAGAAGATTTTAAAATAATATCGTGGCAAGTAGGCATCTAAAGGAAGCTTTGTCTTGGCGTGTGAAGCATGATTTAAAAAGAAAAGTTTATAATGGTGAGAACTGAAGACTAGAGAGGAGGTGGACATGGACCAGGGAGACAGTAGACCTGCCAGTGGCAGTTTCCTCCCTCATTGCCCTGGGCCAGTCTTCCTTTACAAGGCTGAGGGGGAGGAGGAGGCTGGTGAAAAACCCTTGGGACAACAGGCCCCACCACAGATGTCTTCCCAACCCTGCTGTGAGCTTAGGGTGTCTTAACCCAGCAATACTGTTTTCTGATACCTTGAAGATTGAATGCATTGAGGGCCAGGGCAGGTGTATGAACAGGCTTTGGCCTGGGTGCTTGTGCACACTCTGCATTTGGCTCCCACGTAGAGACCACAGATTTGTACCCAGTGGGATTTAGGCTTCTTTCAGGTGGGGAGCAACTTCTGCAGCAGAAGCAGACAGGAAAAGCTTATTCAAGTCCCTTTGGGAGCAGGAGCAGTAACAATGTCTCTGGGTGCTTACGCATCTCCTAGAGCCTTGTGGGGTAGGGTGGGGTCATAGGAAGAAAGAGCAGTAAGGGATGGTCAGCTGCCTTGGCCAGTGTCCTGTGTCCTCTCATTTAGTATAAATGAGCTCAGTGTTTGCTCCCCTAAAAGCTAACAGTGTCTCCCAAGTTCCTGCTCCCAGACCACAGAGACCGGACCTTTCTGAGAGCCGAGCTGCCGAGCTGCCGAGGGAAAGACTTAAAGGAGCTTCCTCCTGAATCCAGCTGGCTCACATTTGCTTAGCGCCCCCCCCCCTTCGGCCTATAAAGTGAAAGCAGGCGGGAGGAAAAGGGGTTGCTACAGAAAGGGGCAGGACCTGGAGAGCGCAGGCGTTTCCATTTCCTTTGCCTTCCAGCGATGCAGGGAGACAAAGCTCTGAGGAACAAGAGCACAGCCACTGCAGGGGCCCAGACCACAGCAGTCCCAGGGCTTGCAGGAGAACAGGGCACTCCTGCGGCAGTTGTCAAAGGAGAGTCCTCAGCCATCATCTAGAAGGATGAGAGAAAGAAACAGACAGAGATAGATAGAGAGACAGAAACAGAGAGAGAGAGAGAGAGAGAGAGAGAGAGAGAGAGAGAGAGAGAAGCACACACAGAAAGAAAAACAGAGAAAATGAAAGAGAACACACACACACACAGAAACAGAAACAGAACAATAAACAGAGACAGAGAGAGAAACAGAGAAAAAGAGACACAGAGAAAAACAGACACACAGAGAGAGAAAGAGAAACAGAGAGTGAGAGAGTGATAGGAACACAAATAGAAACAGAGAGACAGTAGCCAGATGTGGTGGTACTGGCCTGTAATCCCGGTACTTAGGAGGCTGAGGCAGGCAGGAGTACAGTTGCAAGTTTGAGACCAACCTGGGCCACAAAATGAGCTCAAGGCCTGCCTAAACTGCAAAGCATCTCACAAAAATTGTCTCAAAAGACAGGAGAGAGAGAAAGAGAGAGAGACAGACAGACAGACAGACACACAGACACACAGAGACAGACACACAGACAGACACACAGACAGACACACAGACAGACACACAGACAGACAGACAGACAGACACACAGACAGACAGACAGACAGACAGACTCGCCATGGACAGGCCATGTGGTGAGACCATTCTGAGTTCAGTCCCAGGCTATCGGGGAAATAATGAGGCAGAGGAAGCCAGAAAGCACTGGCCAGGCTCCAGAGCAGAACTGTGAGCAAACACCCTAGTGTTACCAGGACCAGCCCATACCTTTGTGCAGAGTCCTGACCCAGCCCATCCGAGGTGAATGCGGATCCAGGCCCTCTGTTTCGGTCCTCTGTGTGTGCAAGTCTTAGGGCAGGAGGTAGAAGGTAGGAGGAAGAGAAAGGGTAAAGCCAGTGGTTCCCTTCGGCAGCATCCCTACTCCCCTGGCCCAGTGAAGCCCACTGGGTGGGAGGGTGTGTGTGGTCAACCTCACTTTTAGACCTGGGTAAAGACTGTCACCTGTAGGAGATATGAGTAGGAAAATGCTCCCCCGTAGTTAAAAGCAGTGATTTTTTTTTTTTGGAACCAGGGATTGAACTCAGACCATTGCACTTACCAGGGAAGCACTTATTCCTCTGAGCCATCTTCCCAGCCCTTTAAAGGCAGAGATGTTTCATTACCTGTATTTTTCATGTCTATGCCAGCACTGGACAATAAAAACATAATATGACTCACATAAATACTTTTAAATTTTCTACTGGTCAAATTTTTAAAAAGCAGTAAGTCATATTTGAAAAGTAGGAAGAATAAGCACCTGCCTGGTAAACACAAGGTCCTGAGTTTGGTACCCAGTACCAAAAAAGAAAAACAAGAAAAGTAGGGGGACTGGTGAGATGGCTCAGTGGTCTAAAGCACCTACTTAGAACAAGCTTAGCAAAGCCCAGGGACTGTGGTTCAATCCCCAGCACCACATGCCAGCCAGCCCCGCCCCCTGGTGGGCTGAGCTGGCCACACACACACACACACACACACACACACACAAATAAATAAAATTTTTTTAAAAAAAGAAAAGTAGGGAAAAACTGGTGAAATGCTATGTATTTCATTTAATTCTACTATCTCACAAATATTATTACTCAATATGTAATCAATATAAATATTTGCATTTTTTTTTCAAATTAAGTCTTCAAAAACCAGTGTGTCAGTGGTCGGTGTTCGATTCCCAGTAAGCTGTGCTGGCCCCGCCCCCAGGGCACCCTGAGAGGGCAATTGAGACTGGGCATGGTGGTGTGCGCCTGTAATCCCAGTGCTGGGGAGGCTGAAGACAGGAGAATCACTATGAATCCAATCTACATAGTAAGACCCTGTAGACACTGTACTATAGACATTTCTAAAAACCAAACAATGTGTGATTCATACTTATTTTTTTAATTTTATTTGTGTGTGTGTGTGTGTGTGTGTGTGTGTGTGTGTGCGTGTGGCCAGCTCAGCCCACCAGGGGGCAGGGCTGGCTGGCATGTGGTGCTGGGGATTGAACCACAGTCCCTGTGCTTTGCTAAGCTTGTTCTAAGTAGGTGCTTTAGAACACTGAGCCATCTCACCAGCCCGATTCATACTTATTGCATGTCTTACCTTACCCTTGATGTTAGCCAAAAGATCAAGAGGAGATTTGCACATCTTTCCTTGCACTAGTCCTATTTCACGAGCACTACAGAACATTCCCCTTGCAGCTGATGGGCAGCAGATGTGTAGTTCATCGCTCTAGCCTCTATTTCTGTTTTTGAATCTAGATATATGCCCGGAAAATTAAAAAAAAAAATGATTGCTGAATACAGCCTTGCCCTTTATCCATCATATTCAATTATTCTGAGCTTCCATTGAGCATCTACTATATCCCAGGCTCTCAGCACACAACCCCCCAGTACCAGCAGGATAAATGGTTAAATAAATGCACTCATATCACATTTATATTTTATTCTTTGTCACCCAGAGCCAGCAATCATCCTCTGTAAAGCAAGCACCTACAGCCAGACCCTGCAAACCAGCCAGAGTAAAAATAAATAAATAAATAAAAATAAAGATCAAATGAATTTCCTCCCCTTCAGCCTCTGAAAGATCTGCTGGCACTCCTGCTTGTGGTTCCAGCTGAAGAATTGTTAATTTAAGGAGAGAAGAGGCAGGCTTTGCAGGGAACTAACAATTAAGCAGTCCCTCTTTCATGTCCACCTCAGCTAAAACTGTCATCCAAGCTAAAACTTAGTTTCCCGAAAACATAACCCTATTGATGATCAAAGGTAGAGCCTGGTTCCATTAGCCAAGTTGCCTATACTATGGCCTTCAAAATAAAGGGAGAAATGTATTTTAGAAGGACCTGAGTAACACACTTTACTCATAATATTTTGTATTATATTGCTTGTTGTCTGTTTCAACCTCCCTTCTAGCTGAGTACTTTATTTTAAGCATCGCCAAAGTGGATGACATGTCCACAGAAAGAAACAGGAGTTGCTGGCTGCTCCCAGAAAATGCATCTTCAAAAATAAAGCTTTTGCACCGCCAGTTAGGATGTGAACCCACATCAGAACACATTCAGGGATGTGATATTCAAATCACAGCATCTCTAATACAAAGATGACTAAATCTACCTGATGTGCTCATTTCACCAGGGTCAGTCTAGAGGGCTAAGGACTTGTATTTCTCTCCTGAAGTTCTCTATGCAGCTTTGTGCTTCTCAGTTATTAAAAATGCTCCATAAAATGATGAAAAAGAAAGACCTAGAATAGAGGCTTATCCTCTACCATTTCTTAATTCTGAAAAGCAAGTGGTAGAATGATTTTTAATTTCCTCTTATTAGCATTCTACCATTTTCCCCAACAAATCATGAAACAGTAACCAAATTATTACAAGGAGGGGAAAAGCTCAATAAGCAAGCAAACAAACAGAAAGCCTTTTAAATGTCTTTTCCTCCCAATCCAAGCCATCCTAATTCTGATTAGATCTGACACAACAAACTTCAAATAAGAATACCAAATTAGGCTAGGCATGGTGGCATGTGTCTATAATCCCTTACTCCTGTAAGGAGGACTGCAAGTTCAAGCTCAGCCTGAGCGATTTAACAAGTTAGAGAGACTTATTTGTTCAGTACTAAGACCTTGTGTTCAACCTCCAGTACCACCACCAAAAAAAAAAAAAAAAATCAGTTTTATTAGGTGTTTTTGTATTTGTTTTATTTATATGTTTATGCTGTGTGTGTGTGTGTGTGTGTGTGTTTATTTTTTAATTAAGCTTTTTGGTACATTTTAGATAAACATGATGATAAAATTAATCACAAGTAATTTGTACCTTTACATGATATATTTTGATTCCTCTTTTTTCCCCAATCCCCTCCTTTCAACTCCTCCTCCCCTCCCCGAGTGTGTTCATTTTTATACATTGTGAGTTTCTGGTGTTAGAGATCAGAAGGGCCTTTTGAATTCTATGTGGTATTACAAGTATGAGAAGATCTTGTAAACATTTTCCAAAAGTTCCTTGTGCAGGGAGCTGAAATCAGCATTAAATGCCAGCAAAAAGGTTTACCGGGTTTTGCAAAAAGAGAATACAGCCCTCCGGCAGCAGGTGAGTAGAGGAACCACTGACCTCACCATGCATGAGACTTAGGTTGGAAGTCACAGCAAGGCCAGGAGAGATGACAGGTGGGCAACCCCTGAGATACTTCTCCCTGTTCTGATGTGCTCTCATTCTGTAAGAATTAAAGTAATTGGCAGATCATTTTATGAGATGGCATATAGGGTTTTTTTGTGTGTATTTTGTACAGAGTCTCACTACGCAGCTTGGACTCATAGTGATCCTTCTGTTTTCAGCCTCCCCAGTGCTGAAATTACAGGCATGTGCCACCACACCGGGTCTCAGTGACTGGCTCATTGTGCCCGGGGGTGGGGCCAGAGTGGCATGTGGTGCCTGGGATTGAACTGTGGTCCCTGCGCTTGCCTAAGCAGGAGCTTAGTCCAATGAGCTATCTTGCTGGCCCTAGGCGATCATTTTAGAAAGAACTTCAATATCAAAGAACAATTCCAAAAGTCCAAAATAGGTTCAAGGCCATGTCTGAAGTACTACAGGGAAGTGGAGAGCCGGATTTCCCAGGACAGTGGGCACTAATCTAGTCACATGTGCTTGTAGCAGGAGAGACCACATGGGTCTCAATAGAGACTGGTCATTTCATGATGCCCCGAAACTCCTGCTCGTTGACCTCGCCGTCTCCATCTCAGTGGGCTTCATCAGCCAGCTCCTGCAGCTCCTCCTCAGTCAGGCTCTCGCCTGGCTCCTTGGCCACGCGCTTCAGACTTTTGAGTATTATCCCAGTTTGATCATCACTGAACAGCTTGAAAGCTTTCAGGATTTCTTCCTTGGTGTCTTTCTCAGACATTTTCTGAGTCATTGCGGTCAGAAAGTCACTGATGTTCCCTTCGCCTGTCCCCTCCTTATCAATTTCGCTTAGCATTTTCTTGATTTCTTCTTTCTTGGGCTCAACACCCAGGGCTGTCAGTGCCACCTTTTTTTCCTTTACATCAGTGATCCCAGTCCCATCTGCATCAAAAAGATCAAAGCTTCCCAGATTTCCTGTTTCTGCTCTTTAGTCAGCTCTGGCTTAGGACTCATCTTTGTTTTCTAAGCACTTGACACCATGCTTGCCATTGCAGCTGGACTCCCTGGTATATTTTTGATAAAAAGATGAGTTGTTTATATTTTGTTTAAAATACTATTCCTAACATCAAACAGACTTTTATTCTCTTAAACCCTATTGTTAATGCAATGAAGTTAGTGGACAAAAATGGTATAGACTGGGCCACAGAGATCACTCACTAGGCTAAGTGCTTACCTAGTCAAGCACAAGGACCTGGGCTTGATCCCCAGGACCACATACCATGCCAGCGCTGACCTGGGTGAACCAAGCTGGCCACAAAGACTGGGTGTGGTCACACAGCCCATAATTCCAGCACTGGGGAGGCTGAGACAGGAGGATCACTACAAGTATGAGCTGCATAGTGAGACCCAGTACCAAATACATTTTTTAAAAAAAGAAGAAAATGGTATAGACCTGGTCACCCTGAAGAGATAATACCTTACATTCACTCTAAAGAGATAATACCCTACATTCACCCTAAAGAAATAATACCCTAAATTCACCCTAAAGAGAGAATTTGTCTTATAATGACCAGGATAATAAATAATCTTAAAGGGAAACAGAAGGTAAACCACTTGAAAGACTATATATATATATATTTTTTTTTTTTGGGGGGGGGGGACTAGGGATTGAACTCATGCTCTTGCACTTGCCAGGGAAGTGCTTATTCTACTGAGCCATCTCTCTAGCCCCCCTTGAAAGACATTTTTAAACAAAGTTACAATTGGGAAGGCCATTGTGCAAACAATGGAGAAACAAAAGTCATAAGAAGAGGCACAGGTAAACTGAACTGTATTGAATCTTTTTTTTTTTTTTCAGAGCCAAGGATTGAACTCAGGCCCTTGTGCTTGCCAGAGAAGCACTTATTCTTCTACTGAGCTATCCCCGGCCCTATTGTATTGATTCTTCAACAATGCTGTATGGCAAAACTTACAAGCAAAATACAAGGACAAGTACCAAACAGGCAGAAAGTATTTGCTCAAGAATTAACACTGCCACTGCTGGTGATGCTGGTGGTGATGGTGGTGAGGATGGTGGCCTGACCATTTGACAGAAATAGCCCAAAGTGATCCATGCTAAAACAGTAGGACTACTATGAACAGGAAAAATTAATGAATCTAATGCATGTCATGTTGCTGTGTAAAAATAGGGTTATCTAATTCTAGAAGCAGTTCATGGCAAGAAAGAAAATGTTATTTATTTATTTATTTATTTAT
>NW_004524656.1:1936039-1936814 GCF_000260255.1 Octodon degus | reverse complement strand
ATTAAAGGTGACATGGAAATACAACCTTATGGGTAGAACCAAAGAGCCAGGAGTTACGCTTGTGGAAATCTGGCTCAAGCTACCCCTAAACCAGGAACTCCAGGTCTCTAGGATGCTTCAGATTGCACCTAAATGCTGTTCTGATTTCCTTCTGTCTTAGGAATCCCAGGGCTTGGGCCAGGGAGATAGCTCAGTAGAATAAGTGTCTGCCTGGCAAGCACAGGGTCCTGAGTTCAATCCCTGGTACAGGAAAGAAAACAAACAAACAAACAAACAAAAAAAGAATTCCACGACTCTATCCCTGAAGCCAACAAATGAGACCAAACTAGTGTTCTGGTGCTGATGTATAACAAGGTTTCTATGAATGAAATAAGAACAATCAGGACAGTGTAATGAGTCATCCAGGATACAATTGTTTGCATTTGATTGTAAGATCATCATTGGAATGTGAGCTCAAAGGTGGTAGAGACTGTGATGTTCCCCTTCAGTTCTAGCCCAAGCCCTTAAAAGATACACGATAGGCACTGGCTGTTTGTTAAATGAATAGGGAAATGAATTCTGACTGTTCTATTGTTCTAGTATTAGAATATTCTTTACTCAATGAAACAAGTAACTCAGTAAGTAGCTGAGTTTACACACACACACACACACACACACACACACAAACACGTTTTTCCAGGATGGGGTGAAACTCTGTGGTAGAGTGCTTGACAGGTATGCAGGAAACCCTGGGTTCAATCCAAGCACTGGCAAAAAAAAAGTTTGCCTTTTTTGA
>NW_004524656.1:1933209-1935939 GCF_000260255.1 Octodon degus | reverse complement strand
CACACACACACACACATAAATAAATAAATAAAATTTTTTAAAAAAAAGTAACATACTGTATATTCTTTGTACCCTTTTGTTTGAGTTTGGTGCTTCTTCCTTAACACAACAATGAAAAAATGGATACACTATGATTTATGTAACATATTTAAAATGTTCCTAATCTTTTGCTACTTCCAACAACACTGTGATACACAATCACATACCTACATCATGTTGCACATGAGTGAGTATATCTATGGTAATTTATTTTATTTTTTAAATATATTTAGTGCAGGGTCTGCAGGGTCCCACTACCCAGATTGGACTCAGTGATCCTTCTGTTTTAAGCCTCCCAAGTGCTGGGATTATAGGCGGATGCCACCACACCCAGTCTTAGTCTCCACCTCAGGGTGCCCTGGGGTCAGGGCCGGAAAGGTATTCTGGGGATTGAACTGTGTCTGCCTAAGCAGGCACTTTAGTCTGCTGAGCTATATGGCCGGCTCCCTTTGGGAATTTCTAAAAAAATTAATTGCTCAATCCAATTTGTATGTATGTATGTATTTGTGGTGCTTCACCTTGATCCCAGAGCTTCATGCATGATAAGCAAGTGCTTATTCACTGAGCTACAGCCTCCGACCAAATTAGGAGTTTTGACAGGCATTGGCATAAAAAAAGAGCATAAGCCCATGTTCTCATCTGTATCATAGTGGTGAACTGTAAGTGATCCTCAGGCAAATGATTGGTGGACAATGCGCTCTTATTGTTTAGTAGGCATTCAGCCGTAGAAGCCTTTGTTAGAATATTTTAGGGGCTGGAGAGATGGCTCAGTGGTCTAAAGCACCTACTTGGAACAAGCTCGGCAAAGCACAGGGACCGCGGTTCGATCCTCCAGCACCACATGCCAGCCAGCCGCGCCCCCTGGTGGGCTGAGCTGGCCACACACACAATAAATAAATGTTAAAAAAAAAAAAAAAGAATATTTTAGAATTCTATCTGTAATATTGCCTACCTCAGAGACCTTTTGTAGGAACTATTTTGTGGTGAAAATAGGCAAAAGAGCTTTGAAAAACTGTCCAGCAAGTTGAAAATGTTGATTATTATTAAGGGTAATAGCTTCTAGCGTTTGCTCTTCTAGCACTTACTGTTCTGGTAGACACTGCATTAACTTCTTCAATATGACCTCACTAATCCATGCTGCAAAGTAAACATAATTGACTTAGTTTTATATTCCAGAAGCTGGAACTCAGAGAAGGGCTATACAAGGCCGCAGAGCTGTGAGGTGGCAGAAGAGGCGTGCAAACCCAGGCTCACACAGCCTAAGACAGGGAGCTTTCCACTAGACCACATTTTAGATATTTATTTGTTTGTCTTGGTTTGAGAAAGGGTCTTGCTACGTAGTTGGACTTGGACTCTAGGTAGCCCACGCTGGCCTCAAACCACCTGCCTCAGCTTCCCAAGTGCTAGGATTACAGGAGTGTGTGCCACAGCATCCTGCTCCTTATTTTATTTATTTATTTATTTATTTATTTATTTATTTATTGAGTACCAATAAGACCTTTTATTCCTTGTATTTTCCCGAGGAAAGGAGAAAGGAAGGAAAAGTCAGTACACGTGTTACAAAATGATTAGAAAATTAGAAAGTAAGTATAGCAAGGTACAGCAAAATCAACTGTCAAACAGACACCCCAGTGAAGAAGTCACCAAAGCCCAAGGGGCCTGGGGCCTGGGAGTTCAGGGATGATGTGAAGGGTTCAGGGAAAGAACATACAGGTATATACTTTCCCACCCTCCACCCTTCATCCCTCTCCATAAATACAAGATTTCACACAAAGCTTTGCTTTCTAGCAGTAAACGTAAGTTTTAAATTAATAAACCACTAGTGTTGCTTTGATTTTTTTTGCATTCACCTATTAAATACAATGGACAAGAGTCTTGTGCAAGACAGAATTTGAGGTGGTGAACTACCAAGGATTGGGAGGATCTGGATGCGTGGAAAGGAGCCGAGGAAATCACTCCGATGCAGGCCAAGAGCACACACTCAGAGGTAATTCAGAACACCGTCTTGGCAGCATGCAGGCAGAGCGTACATACAGTGTGCACACGGGGCAGTGTTCAGAAGTGTAATCAGGAGTTTATAAATCGAGATAGTCAGGGGACTGTGGTTAATTTTGAGAATAGGATGGGGTTAGAAGATCACTAGAGGGTGTTTGTTTTACCAGAGCTACAACCATGAATAACAATGTTTTAGGAAATTTTATCTCACTTCGCTGTGCATGAAAAATTAGGGGAAATGTACTGCTTGTAGTAAGTGGCTGCAGTATTGAAGTTTTCAGAGAGAAATCCACCTAGGCAATAAACCACCATTCATTTGTACAGCAAATATTCCTAGTCCCTTTGTCCAGCTGTCAGCCATAGCAGTAGCAGCTTAGGAGACACAAATATAAATGCAGCAAAACCTCTGCTTTAAAAGTTTAATTTTTTAATGTATTTAGTACAGAGTCTACAGGGTCTCACTGCGTAGATCAGACTCGTAGTGATTCCCCGGTTTTCAGCCTCCAAAACTCTGGGATTACAGGAGCGCACCACCACACCCAGTCTTAATCTCTGTCTCACCGTGTCCCAGGGGCGGGGCCGGCACAGCACACCAGGGATTAAATCCCCATGTGATGCCGCGCTCTGCCCAAACAGGCGCTTTAGTCCATTGAATTATCTGGCCAGCCCCTTTTAAACTTTTATACTTGGGGCTGG
>NW_004524656.1:1926909-1927484 GCF_000260255.1 Octodon degus | reverse complement strand
ATAAAAAACATTTAGTTAAATCATAGCAGGGATGTTTCCCCTCTGAGGTCTTAGAAGACCAGAGAGCTCTAGGGTAAGATATTGGGGAATGTGTATTATCAATCTATATAATCTGGGAGAAGTCACTAAGGCAGATTTCCTCTTCTGTAACATAAGAGTAATGCTACCTTGAAGATCACAATGACTTTATTTTATTTATTTATTTATTTTTTTGGCAGAACTGGGGATTGAACTCAGATCCTTGCGGTTTGCCAGTCAAGCGCTTATCCTACTGTGCCATCTCCCCAGCCCCCACACAATGACTTTAAATAAGAGAAAGTACAGGAAAGTTCTGCCGGTGGGAGGCTTAGGCAAAAGGATTGTGATGATTTTGAGGCTAGCCTTGGCTCCATAGGCAGTTCGAAGCAAGCCTGACTGCAATGCAGACCCTGTCTCCAAAATTTGAAATGAGAGAGACAGAGAGAGGTGGGGAGAAGCGGGGAGAAAGAGAGAGAGAGAGGAAAAAGGAGGAGGAAAAGTAGAAGCAGAAGCAGGAGAGAAGAAGAAGAAGAAGAAGAAGAAGAAGAAGAAGAAGA
>NW_004524656.1:1920059-1926739 GCF_000260255.1 Octodon degus | reverse complement strand
GAGGAGGAGGAGGAGGAGGAGGAGGAGAGGCAGCCTGATAGCTCAGTGGACTAAAGCGCCTGCTTAGGCAGAGCACAGGGGCCAGGGTTCAATCCTAGCATACCGTGCTGGCCCCACCTGTGGGGTGTGTTGAGACAGCGCTTGAGACTGGGCCTGATGGTTCAAGCCTGTAATCCCAGCAAGGAGTCTTAAAACAGGAGAATCACTACAAGTTTGATCTACAAAGTGAGACCCTGTAGACCTTATAGACCCTGTCCTAAATATAGAAAGAAAAAAAGAGAGAGAAGAAAAGGAGAAAAAGAGGAAGGAAGGTCTGAAAGATAAGTGAAATATTGATATACATTATAGTGTTCTTTCTTCCCTTTTTGTCAGTTTCATATATTTATTTTTTGTGGTTAATTAGCAAACTTGTCTCTTTTGTATTTTCTAGCATTGCCCATGAAAGCCCTGGACCTTGGCCTGGTGGCCTGGCTGCCTAAGGATCTTCTCAACCTTCTCTGCTAAGATGGTTCCCTGTAACCATGGGCCTGAAGCCAAGAATCCTTTTCAAGAGAGAAACAGCAGGGCCGGTCAAATAGCTCAGCAGATTAACGTATCTGCAAGCAGGCCTAGGGGCCAGAGGTTCAATCCCCAGACCTGTTCCCAGGGTGCGCTGAGACAGCAATTGAGACTGGGAGCAGTGGCATGCGCCTGTAATCCCAGTTCTAGGGAAGCTGTAAACAGGCAGATCACTGAGTCTGATCTAGTAGTGAGACCCTGAACACCCTGTAGACTTTTCCCTAAAATAAAATAAATAACAAAAGACAGAAACAGCAAAATCTGTTACCATCATGAGGAAATAAATTATAATACAAAACCTTGGGAAAACTAAGTCTTTCACTTAAAGGTAAACTTTATCTATTTATTTGTTTTTGAAACAAGATCTCACTATGTAGTTTAGGCTGGCCCTGAACTCACTATGTAACCCATGCTGGCCTCAAACTCATGGCAGTTCTCCTGCCTCAGTCTTCCAAGTGCTGGGGTTACAGGCCTACACTACTATACCTAGTCATATTTGATTTAAAAAATTATTTTTATTATAGTCTTTCCTATTAAATATTTTTAGTCTTTTATTAAGAGATGGTGATTGTAAGTGACATTAAACCTAAGAATGCCTGGTCTTGAACATTTAATTGTCTTTTTAAAAAAAAAATTGGCATCATTCATTCATTCATTCATTCATTTGGTACAGGGTCTCACTACACAGCTTGGACTTCTAGTGATCCTCCTGTCTCAGCCTCCCCAGTGCAGGCCAAATAGCTCAGCTGTGGCCAGCATGGCAGCATAGCATGTGGTGCCAGGGATCAAACTGCGGTCCTTGAGCTTGCCGGGCAGGCACTTTGACTGCCCAGTTATACCCCCAGACTCGACTTTTGTTTCCTAATGGATACTGTATTCATAACCTCTGACAGCTGACACAGGAGAAGGGTCTTGACTTCTCCCCCTTCAGCATCTCATCACTGGAAAGAGCACAGAATGCTGGGACTGGAAGGAAAAATGCTTCCACTAGCCAGTTCTGCAAGCTCAGGGAAAGTGAAGCTGTATTTCCCCAGAGTTTCTTTTTTCCCTTTCTTCGTATTTATTTATTTGGTACAGAGTCCTACTATGCAATTTGCATGCACTTGTAGCAATCCTCCTGCCTCAGCCTCTCAAATGATGGGATTAAAAGTGTGTACCACCATGCCCGGCTTCCCAGAGTTTCCAATCCTCAGGACAATTGACATTTGGGGAGGAGCCTCCTTAGGGTAAGGGCTGACTTCTGCATCATAGGATGCTTGCAGCATCCCTGCTGCTCCCTAATGCCAATAGTGTCCCCATTCACACTCAAGAGCACACACACACACACACACACACACACACAACTGCAAAAACCCCCACAAGGGTGATGAGGGTGGGCAAAACTGTGTCCAGTTGAGAGCAACTCATTCTGATAAGGATCTTCCAAATGAGAATGAGGTTCACTTATATTGAATTCAGATTATTTCTTCAACAGAGTCAGGTGACCAAATCCTGCATAAGCCTCCTAAAACATAACCAAGGAAAACCTGGGCCAAGGGCACCTAGGGGCTCTGAAGGCTTTGGGCCTCAGGGCTCTCTGCGAGCACATTCCCTGGTCATTCCGGAGGGAAAGCGTGTCAGTGTTTCTCTCCAACCTATGTATTTTGAATAGTTCATTGCACCAGTTTTAAAAAAAATACTTCTAACACTGGGCATGGTGGTGCACACCTGTTGTCCCAGCACTCGGAAGGCTGAGGCAGGAGGAACTTTGTGAGTTCAAGACCAGCGTGGGCTACAAAGTGAGCTCAAGGCCAGCCTGAGCTGCATAATGAGACCCTGTCTCCAAAAGACATATATATCACTGAATGTGCACATGAACCAAACTCTGATGATACTAGGAAATAAAGCTCACAAAAGAGCAAACATAGAGCTGGCCTGATAGCTCAGCAGACTAAAGCACCTGCTTAGGCAGAGCGCAGTGGCCAGGGTTCAATCCCCAGAGTGCCATACTGGCCCTGTCCCCGGGGGCACACTGCCACGGCAACTGAGACTGAGCATGGTGGCGCACGCCTGTTATCCCAGCACTTGGGAGGCTGAAAACAGGAGAATCACTACAAGTCTGATCTATGTAGTGAGACCCTATAGACCCTATAAATCCTGTCCTAAATACATTAAAAAAAAAAAAAAAGACTGAACAGTAGCCACTTTCAGGGTATGGACTTTGATTAGAGACCTTCAAAGATTAAGTGACTCACCCTGAAGTGTACAACAATATAACACACATTTTCATACAGAAATACTTTCTTTTTTTTTAAACACAGGGTCTCGGTACACAGATTGGACTCATAGTGATCCTTGTGTTTCAGCCTCCCAAGTGCTGAGATTACAGGCACGCGTACCACACGCAGTCTCCTTCACCATCACTGCGCACTGGGGGTGGGCCCTGTGTCTGCCTAAGCAGGTGCTTTAATCTGCTGAGCTATCTGGCTGGCCCTAGAAGTCATCTTAAGTAAAGGAGATATAATCTCTCAATAGAACAGCTATGTTGGTATCCCAATTTTTCTTCTTGTCATTTTAGAGATGCCATTGGTGTATGAAATTCAAAAGACTGAAAGCCACTGCCCTGCATCGCTCTGCCTTTTTGTGAGTGGGCTCTCTGGAGGTAGCGTGTCCCCCCAAGGGGACCCTTGCGCTCAGACTGCTCCTGCTGTGATTTGCAGCCCAATTTTAACGAAACCAATATCCCCAGCCACTTTTCCCAGCTGACAGTGTGATTGGTTTAGCACAGAGTCCGCTCAGAGTCCATCTTGGGAGTGAATTGCATGATTGCCAAGCAGAGTTTGTTTCTCGGAGAGTTTGTGCGTATAAGAATGCACAAGTTGCAATTAATTCCCAGCGAAGTCACTCTCAAGTTAATTAGAAATGCAAAGTGTGAGTCTAAATGTTATGAGATTATAAAATGGCTTAATAATGGGAACAATGAGATTGAAGCATATGCATTCTGGCCATGTAAATATTTCCTAACAGTGCCAATCTGATTTCATTTGCCTAATCATGCCATTGATATGCAGCCACCAGCCTGCAAATAGAAAGGCTGAATTGCAGCAGATCACCCTTCTAATGTCATAATTATTAATATTGGAGGGAAATAGAGCTGCTCCGCTCCGATGGAAGTTGCTGGGCCCTTTGGATTGAGAGAGGGATGGCACCGCTGGGGAGAGAGCAGGAAGGCGAGGAACTGGCCCCAACACCTCCGCTGTTTGGGGGCCCGAAGTATTTAGGTAATTAGGCAGCTCAACAAATTAAAATAATTAGAATGCAGGGAGGAGAGAAGAGTTGCAGAGCACCAATTCCCCAGCTTTCAATCAAAACTGTAATGAAACACACAGAGAACTTAAGAAAGAGAAGGGATGTTTTGCGGCCATGAGAACTAGAACCTTCCATGCATGAGAGTTCAGACCAGGGGTGGATGGGGCTGTGGGGTGAGGCAGGCCGCAGCCTCTCTCCTCTTTGGCTTCCTCCATTTTGGGCATCTTCTTGGTCCTCTGGGCTCAAAACCCATTACCTGCGCGGAATCTGACATTTTTTCCCTTCCAGTTGCATCATTGCCTTGGGACACTCCTGTCATTGACTCAGTTAGCTCCCCATGGATATCCCCTTTCCACTTTGCAGGATAATCTCTGCAGCCCCCATGACATTCTATGGTGTCATAAACTCGGTGGCTTGATGGGTTCCATTGGCGGTATCAGGAACTCTCCTAGGTAGCACCCAGAGAGAAAAGCTGCCAGGTGTGGAAATGCTGTAGTTTGGAGTTCCGGCCCACGTTCAGCTGTGCAGCCTTGGGCAGGTGACCCGACCCCTGTGGATCTTGTTTTCTCATGTATTGTAAAGTGGTCATAACACCCATCTCACAGTTTTCTTGTAGAGGATTATTGTAGAGAATCATTAAAGAAAAAGAAAGTGCTATCACTACGTCATTGTTTCAGAAAGGATTTGTAACAACCAGAAAACATGGTGCAAAGGCATAAGATGCACATTTTCCAGCCTTTACTGCAATCTCTCTCTAGTCAAAGGAGTTATTTACCTGGAAACAGACACTCTAGTGTTCTTTTAAAGAATAAGCATTAGGGCCAGCAAGATAGCTCACTGCATGGCTTGGTGCCACCACCCCGCCCTTGGGCATGCTGAGCCAACCGTGAGTGGCACAGGCCTGTAATCCTAGCCCTGAGGAGGCTGAAAACAGGAGAATCACTGAGTCAGAGCTGAGCTGCACAGTGGGACCCTGTACCAAATACATTAAAAAAAAAAAAGAAAGAAAGAAAAAGGAATAAACGTTATCTCCAGAGCCTCTTCAACTTAAGATTCATAGCTATTGGCACAGGAGCATATCAAATTTATTTATTTATATTTTTGAAACAGGGTTTCACTATGCAGTTCAAGCTGGCTTGTGCTCACTTTGTAGCCCAGGCTGGTCTTGCACTCTCAGTGATCCTCCTGTCTCAGCCTCCTGAGGGCTGGGATTACAAACATGAGTCACCATACCTGGTCCTATATGAGTTTTTTTCTGTATTAAATTTAAGCAGTCCATTCTATATGTTTAAAATCATTAATTTCTTTAAGCCTCAGTCTCATCATGTATGAAACAGGTCAATTAGCGTGAAGATAGAGATAACATAGGAGACATTTAATAATGTCCCTATAGTAGATTTCTAACTGATGGTCAACTTCTTACACCCAGCTGAATTAAGCTAGTATGGTGCTGGGTGAGGAGGCCCACCTGAGGATTGTTGCCCGCAACACACAGGAGAAGCTGATGAAATGCTATTAGGGATGGTATTTGGAGAAGCTGTTGGAGCTGTTGGAAGCTGCTGGTTCTCTTGGGCTGTTCTGCTGGAGAACCTTGTCATGCTGGCTTTCCCAGTGAACTCTGGAGGCGCTCTGGTCCTCATCTTGAGCATCGCTTCCTGGCTCCAGAGGGGAAGGTGTGCACTGCTCAGCCTCATGGAGAAGCTTGTCGCATTGGTTTCCTGATGGGAACTTGGCTTTCCTCGTTGCTAGAGAGCTGGGGACCTCACTGCCGCCGAGGACGGCTGTGGAGCCTGTGGGGAGCGCTGGTGTTACCTTGAGCTTCCTGGCTCCAGCTCAGATCCCTCAGCTGCCAGCACAGACCCTTCCTCCCACTGGTGTAACTTCCTGGCTTCTACCGCTGATGCTCAGGGCTTTCCAGCACGGATCCGTGAAGTAGGATCCAGGCCCGCAGCTGGAATCTTTAGTGTTTGTGTGGGTGGATAGATTCCCTGCACTCCTTGCATGTTATTTTTCGGGTGATTCCTTATAAAGTAATGTTATAAAATGTGTCCTGTATTATATTGTTTCCCTGGCCAAAACCCCAAGCCACAACAGTACCCAATTCAAGAAACCTCTATATATTATGTATTATTACTATTATGCCTTTACTTGTAAGTTATCTTACCATTATTACTATGCTATATGATAAATAATAGCATGTAGTTTAATAAATTGCTACACAGAGGAAGGAGCAGAAGCATCACAGCCAAATCCTGGCTACTCTTGTTTTTCATTACCTTGAACAAGTCCTTAACCTCTTAGTGCCTCCATTGCTCTCATTTTAAAATGGGAAATAAGGGACTAAGCACCTGCCTAGGCAAGCACAGGGACCGGGGTTCGATTCCTGGTGCCACACGCCACGCCAGCCCCATACCCCAGGCGTGCTGAGCCAGTCACCTAGACCAGGCATGGTGGTGCATGCCTGTAATCCTGGTGCAGTGCTGGGGAGGCTGAAAGCAGGAGGATCACTATAAGCCCGAGCTGCGCAGTGAGACCCTGTACCAAACACAAAATAAATAAATAAATCGGGAATGATAGTCACCACCTACCCTGGACAGATGTGATGAGTACTTCTGTTAATCAATGTAAAGCAGTTAGAATAGCGCCTACTGTGTAGCAAGTGCTCAGGAAGAATTTATTTTCATCTTGTTTCGTTGCCTGTAAACCAGCCATGCAGATGACCGGATCCGCGTCCTCCGTCGCTAACCTCGATCCCTTCGGTCTTCACCCCTCTTTGACCGCCTCCCCGTGGGCTGGAACAAAGGAAGGACAGAGCCCTTCTCTCCCCACCTTCT
>NW_004524656.1:1913965-1919959 GCF_000260255.1 Octodon degus | reverse complement strand
AAAAAAAAATAAAGTTTTACACTTTATAGTAATGACATGACCTGAATGGCTGAGTTTCTCTGACTCCTCCTTTCTCTCCTTTCTTGTTTTCTTTCTTTCTTCTTCCCTTCCTTTCTTCTTTCTTTCATCTCTCCCTCCAATCCCTTCTTCACTAGCCACAAGGATAATTCAAAAGTACAAATCTGATTAGATTAGCTCAAGCTTAAAACCCTGTGGCAATGTCTGGACATTTACCAGTAACAACAACAATGATAATAGTAACAGAACAAGCCTTTGGTACTTTCCCAGCGCTGTAGAGCTCTTTGATGTGACCTATTCTCTCATCTTCACTCCTTCTGCCAGGAACAGTTGTTGCTCTACCACCTCTCACTACACACTGGCTTCTTGCTCACCCATAGCCCTCAGCTAACACATCACTTCCAAAAAAAGGGAAAAAAAAATCATTTCCTCCAGAAAACTTCCCTGATGCCACCAGGCAGCTTAGGTGCCCTTTCTCTGTGCTACCACGCACTTCGGATGCCGTATCCTACTCATACTATTGTAATTACTTCTTTAATTGTCTCCTCTAGGATTTGAACCCTGTGGAAGGAGGACCAATTATATTCCAAGCGTCTAGAGCAACAAGGGGCACATGGTAAGTACTCAGTAGACACAGACTAACTGACTGAATTAGCAAGTGAATGTGTAACTGCACAAGTGAACCAGCCAGCCTAGAAGACATTAGTGTACTTGGGAAAGACACAATATTTACTATCACTTACAAAATGGCGTGTGGGCTAGTCAATCCCTGGTTACCCTTTAAATACAAGGGAGCCTGCTAGTTAGGTCAGTTTTTTAAAAAAAATTAATTTTATTGAGAAACAAATAGCCAAGAGACAGTTTCAAAACCGATTAGTAGGACAGTTTCAATAATTAATACATTGCATATTGTTGTCTTCATGGTGGTTATTCATAGTACAAGATGCAGACATGATATCCTGTCCAAATACTATCAGTACAAATCTTTCTTCTCATTGAATTAAGAGATAGTAGCTGTATAGCTATCCTAACTATTTTGTATATACAGATACAAAATGGCCCTTCATTTGTATCCCCTTTTTTTGTTTAGTTTTGTCCAAGATGGGTATCCCATTGCCATTCATATATTGTAGGTGCATGAATTCAGCAAAGTAATCCAATATAGTCCACTAGTCCATCATAGTAGAGGGTTATCCATAGGACTGGCAATGTCAGAAGTTGTTGACTTGGGTGTTTTACAGCTCAGCATATTAATATGGCTTTACTTTTTATACCTCATTTTTATACTTTTCTGCTGGCTGGTTAAGACTAAGGTAAAGCAAGACCTACATAACAAGAAATGTAACTTCTGTATCTGACAAGGTCAGTCAAATCCCCTCAGGATTTACCCTGAAGCCCTGTACCGCAGTTTGTAGATCCTTTGTCGGTGTCAGGAGTAACACCCTGTAATTCAATTGTGTCCCAGACTTACTGTCCAAGGAGATTATTGGGCCACAGAGGAAAGTGATCTATGATATAGAGTGTGCCTAAGGAGCTCAGTTGTTTAAGTGCCTACTCATGCAAATGCAGTCAGGCACAGGAGATTGCGAGTAGAACCCCAGAACCCCACCTCCACCTGCCTTACCAGACCCGCCCTTAGGCAGGCTGAGCCAGCCAAAAAGCAAAAGAACAAAAATCCTTCTCAAATACAATATCAAATGGGACAGAGATTCTAATCCTGGTTGGTGATGAAGTCTAGTGATAGATATAGAATTCTAGCTTTCAAAAGAAAGCTGTGGGGTGGCTACTACTACAACTTTTAATTTTATTAAATAAATACCACAAGCCTATAGTAAGTACATAAGAAATGCTCCATTCCAGTGGGTTGAAGCTCTGCAGACTCAAACTATGATTTTATTGCTGTCTGCATTTTTTTAAGCTCCGATACCAAAAGCGACAAACTTTATTGTGCAGATAAGCTCTGAGGAAGCAAGTTATTTATCCAAAGTCAAACAGCCATTAGTGACAATGATTAGCTTAGAAAGGATGAGGGCCGGGGAGATGGCTCAGTGGAATAAGCACTTCCCTAGCAAGTGCAAGGGCCTGAGTTCAATCCCTGGTTCCATAAAAAAAAAAAAAAATAAGAAAAGAAAGAAAGGATGAATTTCTCCATGTTCAGTGAAATGCTAGCATTTCAGTCTTCCAGAGGTTTTGGACCCTTTCAAAATTGTCTGAGTCACAACTAGATTTGTATTATTTCTCATTATGTTAATCTAAAAATTCAGTCACTTAAAGTATTATTATGTATTCATTTATTCATTCGTGCATCCTTCAAACAGTATTTACTATCTATTACCACACATCTTGTACCACTTGTTGCTACAGACACTAGAAGCTCTCTAATGTGGAATTCCTGCCCTCATATGCTTTGGGCTATGAAATGGGGGGAAGTTGGCATTTTTTGCCTTGTGTCAAAGTCTGACTTTAGATCTCTTGCTAGTTCTATAAAAGAAAGTACACATTTATCTGGAGGAGTTGGCTGCTACCACCTCAATCAAGGGATCAATCTCAGCATGCCTAGTGGTGAGAAACCAGACAGAAGGCGTGCCTGATAGGATGGCCACTGACATACCTGTAAAGTGTTTGGGCCAGACTGATTAACCTGAATCCCACTAGGTGTAGGCCTAAGTTAACGTGACAGCACACAAGGAGGACAGAAGAACAAACAAACCATGCTACGTGGAAGCAGTCAGACAAACACAGGAGGTCTGGCACTCCACGAGGCAATCCCCTGTGTCCTTCAACAGGCACCCTAATAAGGGAACCAAAACCAAAGTGAGTTATTTGTTGTATCAGACTAGAGATGCATGAGACAAAATCGAGTGCCACATGTGGTCCCTGATTGGGTCCTGCAAAAACAAACCCGTGATGAAGGATGCTTTCAACAAATGGGAGAATTTGGCCTAGGTGGGGTGATGCATGCTTGTAATGCCAGCGTTCTGGAGGCTGAGGAAGGAGTAGCACTCAATTCAAGGTCAGCCTGAGCAATACAGTGAGCCCAGGGCCAGTCTGAATGACACAGCAGGACTCTGTCTCAATCAATCAATCAATCAATCAATCAAATGGAGAAATTTGAATATAAACTAGGAATTGAATGATATTAAGGAGTTACCAATAGTTTTCTTTGATATGATAATGGCATTGTGAGTTACAAGGAAAATGTCCTTTAAAAAAATGTACTCAGGGGCCGGGGAGATAGCTCAGTATAATAAGCGCTTCTCTGGCAAGCTCAAGGGCCTGAGTTCAATTCCCAGTTCCACTAGATAAATAAATAAATAAAATGTACTCAAACAGTTAGGACAAAACTTCACTATGTCTGACTTTAAGTAAATTTCAAGAAGCCAGGGAGTTGACAATGGCTTAACTGTTAAATTTTGCTGATAGATAAAAGAGGCTCCTATATGATTGCCTTGACCTTTCTGTTCGCTGGAAACTTCCTCTCTTCAAAAGAGAGTGTACCATTTGACGGTGTAAGTTGAACAATGGTAGAAGCTAGTTCAATACTCAATGTCCCCTAAACTACACTCACCACAAATTTCCAGTCACCTTGGGAGAAAGATCTCTTGGCCTGAAGGGGGCAAGGAAGCACCCTGGAGAAGCTAAGATTTGGATGAATGATGTGAGACGTGTATTGGCAGAGTCAAGCGGGAAGCCACAGCAGAAGCAAGGCAGTCACCAGTTTAAAAACACACTCCCCTCTGTGGGGTGCAACAGGGATTCTGGCCACTCCAGCCCTTGGAGATGCCAGGCTTTATCTCCTAATTTGATATTGAAAGTCCACTCAGTATTAGTGAGCCCAGCAAGAACCCAGAGCCTGACCTCCTGCTGTGCAGGGCTATAAGCTCCCAGACGAATAATCAAAGCTAATTACAGGCACAAAGGGATGCTCATTTGCAAAGAAATGACCCTCAGCTACTTGTTGCAGCAGTCGGAGGTCAACTCAGTCCAACCCAATTAGTACTTTCCCAAGAGATCCCTGTGACCCTTGCCTCGATCCCACCCCAGCAGCAGGCTCTGGTTCCAGCCCAGCAAAACCACCCAGAAGCGACTGAAAGCCAGAAGGCCTTGTTTCCTCCCGAGCGCAGCGCTGATCGTTTCTGCCCAACCTTTAAGTACAAATTCAGGGAGTCCACATCAAACAAAACAACAGCCGAATGGATGATGCGGCCATTTATACGCCATGACTAATGCAGCTCCTGATTTCCCTTCCAAATTAAATGCATTTCGCTTACTACATTTTCAACAGACGTTGCTCATCTGCTCGATTAGTGGGGTTGCTGTGAAAGCGTACTTCGGCAGCAATTTGAAACAAAAGCGCCTTAACGTGACTGCAGCTTCGCTTGGCCGGCTCTCTCCCAGCCCCGCTGCCTCCCCGTCCCTCCCCAGGGCAAACGCATCACCGCGGTGAGAATGGGCAGGCTGGAGCGGCTGCGGGTTCTCTTCTGTGTCACTACACTACATTAGGAATAAAACCTTCCACTTAAACACTTAAATGAAAACATCGAGAAACTAATTTACTATTTGCAATCACATGATTTAAGCCGGAGCTGCCTTAATTTCCTTCCCATTTTGCTCCATATTCAATGTGGGCGCACACTAGATTGGTCTATGAAAAGGCTGTCTTCGAATCACAACACTTAAGACCTCTTTCATTTTCTTTTTGATTAAATAATTGAAATTCCTGTCAGGGCCTGCACTTTACTGCAGCACAGATTTGGTGTGTGAGGGTAAAGACCCCTCCCCTTTTTCCGCTGCCTGGATCTTAAAAGCCAGCGGGCTTTACTTCCTGTAGGGGCGGGCGAGATGCGCCTACGCTATTCACCCATTTCGCAGAAATTTCCTGTGCGCATTAAGTGATTGTTTGAGACAAATTATGGAAAGCGTGTCTTCTCATTTAGCCCCCCTCATTCATCTGGAGGTTTCTACCTGCTGGACCGAGTCCAGCTACTCCAAGGCCAGCAGCTTCCATTAGGAAAACAGAACTGACAAACACTTGTGCTCAGATACACAGAATGCATCACTACTGAAGAGGACTAAGTCACAGGAAGCTTCAACTGCTTCATCGGCTAAGCCCGCCAAGCCGCCAGAGTTTACTTACATTGCTGATGGCCATGGTCCAGTGACCTCAGGCGACTCCCCTGGTCCAGCGTGGCTATAGGCTCTGGGCTCCTTGTAGTTGAAGAAAGTGGATCAGATGAGGCAGCGACAGTGTTTGTGGGCCTCTACCCTTCCATGCTGGCCTCTGACGCCCACACAGGCTCAAGAATGTGTGCCTGTGTACAGGTACAAGTTACCCATCCTCCTTGATGAAGCTGATCATCAGACACACTGGAATATACCCCCCAGCTCGACCAAGCTCTGTGGCCTTGGGCGCAGTACGTGTGACTTCTTGACATCTTGTGCTCTTCTGTGAAATGGAGACGTAGATGAAGAATCCTTGGCCAGCCAGATAGCTCAGTGGACTAAAGCACCTGCTTAGGCAAGCTGAGGCAAGCACAGGGACCATGGTTTGATCTCTGACACCACATGCCATGTCAGTCCCGCCCCCAGGGTGGGCCGAGCTGGCCAGAGTGCCTGCATAGTGATGGACTCCTGTAATCCCAGCACTGGGGAGGCTGAAAGCAGGAGGATCACCATGAGTCCAGTCTGTGTAGTGAGACCCTGTAGACCCTGTACTAAATACATTAAAAAACAAAAAAAGTCCTTTCCTCCTCCCGTGACGGTTGAGAGTTTTAAATGAAAGAATGCTCAGAAAATGTTCCATACAGTGCCTGGCATAGGATAAGTATTTAATAAAAATTAGACAGCGCTGTGTGCTCACGCATCTTTATGTGTGTGAATCAACACAAAAGCCCATTTCCATTCCTATAAGTGATCTATATGCACAGGATGGGCTTGTCCACATTCTGCCTATTTCAAAATCTCTGGGAGCAGGAG
>NW_004524656.1:1910829-1913660 GCF_000260255.1 Octodon degus | reverse complement strand
TTTTTTTTTTTTTTTTTTTTTTTCTCCTCTCCAAAAGAAGCATAATGGCTTTTGCCCCAGATAAAGCTTTAATTTCTGAAACCCAAAGGGGATAAAGGTCATCTCCAGGGCTGCATGAGGCCTCTGACTCTTGCACTCTTGGGAAGCCCAAGGGTCCTAGAGGTTTAGGTAGATTTGTTAGTCATTTCATCGTTGAGGGGCCTGGGGAAAGGAGTGGGGGTGAAACACCAGCCTTGGAAACTGAGAAGAACTTGGCTCTCAGGGGAAGGGATCACGCTGAACAATAGCAAAGGTCTCTGCAAGCTCAATTCCTGCTGAGCCCCCTTTCCGCCCCTTGAGTACACACCTAGTACTGCTGCGTCATGCTAGGCCTCACGAGTCCAGCTGCACTCTGTGTCCTTGAGGACCAGAGCTTTGTCTCATGTACAACACTTGTGAACAAGTACCAGTCATTTGCCACACGTCTGAAACTATTTCTCTTTGCATTGCATGTATTAACTCATTTTACCCTTATGGCCAGCCTGGAAGATAGGTGCAATTCCTACCCGCATTTTATGATTGAAGAAACTGAAGAGTCATCTCTAGCCATTGGAGAGATGCAAAGGAAGACAGTATTGAGGTTCTACCTTACTCCACAAAGAATGGGCCTCATCAAGAAATGAAATAGCACCAGGCATGGCGGTACATGCTGGTAATCCCAACACTCGGGAGGCTGAGGCCAGAGGATCACCATGAGCTCAAGGCCAGCCTGAACTTCATGGTGAGACTCTGTCTTAAAAAAGGCAAAAAGCTCTTTTTTTCAGTTGGGCGCTGGGTGATTCTTCAGGTCACGTCTGGTGGTTCTGCGGATTATATCAGAGACCATGGAGACCCAGGGGGATGGACCCCGATGGTGTCGTCAGCAGCAGCTGGAATGAGATTGTTGATAACTTTCATGATGTGAACTTAAAGGAGTCTCTTCTTCGGGACAACTATGCTTATGGTTTTAAGAAGGCTTCAGCTATTCAGAAAAGAGCTATTATTCCTTGTATCCAAGGCTATGTTATGATTGCTCAAGCTCAGTCAGGTCCTGGCAAGACAGCCACATCGGCTACTTCCATCCTTCAACAGTTGGGCACTGAGTTCAAGGAGACCCAAACACTATTACTGGCCCCACCAGAGTGTGAGGAAAGGTGTGGCTGTTAACTTTGTTACTGAAGAAGACAAGAGGATTCCTGGTGACATTGAAACTTTCTACAATACTACAGTGGAGGAAATGCCCCTGAATGTGGCTGCCGTATTTAATTCCTGGGGCGAAATAGTTTTGAATGCAGTGCTCGCTGGTGCTGAACTGGCAATCACAACGTGCGTGGTGCTTCTTTGGGAATTTTTGAATCTTGTCTCAATGCTCTTCATGGATCAAAAATATAGATTCTGACTGCAAAGCGACATTAGTGCTGAGCTCTCGTGAGGAACATCACCGGCTTTATCTTCTTTAGGGTTAAGACTGTTGGGTGGGGATGAAAGATGGGATCTGTAAAACTTTTATTTCTTAGAAAATTATTTCCCAGTTTTGTAGAAATGGTTGTATTAGATGTTGTCTATCATTTAATAACATATTTGTAGGCTAAAAGATATAAGTGCTGTATAAAATCAGCTAATTATATTAAACTAGCATATCTGCCTTTATTGTGTTTATTTTCAGCCTGGTTAGAATAGGCTTTAAAATTGATGGGGTTTGTTTTTTTTTTCTTCTGTATTTTAGGGAGGGGCCAAAGGGTGTTCAGGGTCTCACTACTAAATCAGACTCATAGTGATCCGCCTGTTTACAGCCTCCCAAGAGCTGGGATTACAGGTGCACACCACCACGCCCAGTCTCAATTGCTGTCTCAGTGCGCCCTGGGTGCGAGGCCCACAAGGCAAGCCTGGGGAATGAATGCCCCCAGCATCTGCTGAGCTATTTAGCTGGCCCTAAAATTGACATTTTTTAAAAGAAAGCATTTGAGTGCAAGAAAAGAAAAAAGAAAGAAAGAAAGAAAAACTAAAAACAAGAAAAAAAAACCCAAGAAATCAATAAGAACAAACAATAAGACATAGTACTATGTCAATAAGACATAGTATTACAGTAGTGCATGTCCATGTTTATAGCAGCACAACTCATTATAGGTAAATATTGGAGGTGGCCTGCATGTATGTCCCCAAACAGATGAACGGGTAAAGAATATGTGATATTGTTGCATAGTGGAATACTACTCTGCCATAAAGAAGAACAACTTTGAGTCATTTGTAGAAAAACATATATGTACTTTGTGACTAAGGTGTTAAGTGAAATAAATCTGGGCTGGGGAGATGGCTCAGTAGAATAAGTGCTTCCCTGGCAAGCGCAAGGGTCTGAGTTCAATCCCCAGTTCCGCCAAAAAAAAAAAAAAAAAATCATTGAAAAAAAAAAAAAGAAATAAATCAGACACCCTAAATAAATCAGACAACCCTAAATATCACATGTTTTCACTTTGTGAGAAACCCAAGGCACAAATAAATTAAAGGACAAAATACAAGCTAGATAATAGAAAACAAAGAGCCAGGAATGGTGATGTACACCTGTAACCCCAGCGCTTGGGAGTCTGAGGCAGGAGGATCATTGCAAGTTTAAGACCAGAGTGGGCTACAAAGTGAGCTGAAGGCCAGCCTGAACAGCATAGCGAGATGCTGTCTCAAAAAGAAAAAAAAAAAAAAAAAAAAAAAAGATAGGAAGTAAGGAGACACGTTTTACATGTGGGAAGGGGACGAACAGATGGAGGGCAGGGAGGGAGGGAGGGGAAGAGCACAAGGAAAGAAGCAAGTTGTCCTGTGCA
>NW_004524656.1:1909785-1910729 GCF_000260255.1 Octodon degus | reverse complement strand
ATAACTTTTTTTTGTTGTTGTTGTTAGGGAAGGGTCTACAGGGTGTTCAGGATTTCACTACTAGATCAGACTCGTAGTGATCTACCTGTTTACAGCCTCCCAAGAGCTAGGATTACAGGCGCGCCACTACACCCAGTCTCAATTGCCATCTCAGTGTACGCCAGGGGCAGGGCCTGCATGGCAGGCCTCTGGCTCGAATCCCCAGCCCCTGCGCCTGCTTGCAGGCACTTTAATCTGCTGAGCTACTTGGCTGGCCCTACTATAACTTTTTTTGGGCCAACTTTGCATGCTTATATCTGGTAATCTGAACAATTAATTTGAAAAAAACAATATAACGACCGTTGCTGAATTCTTATTATTTTGTTCAGTGAAATCCTATATTGTTTCTAATTTTTTTTTTTACTATTTCTTATTCTCTTAAAAAAAAAAAAAAAAGTACTTACCTTGAACTGAACATAACAATAATACTCCAGGTATGGTCTGAACAATGCTGGATTGTATTGGTCTCTGGATTAGCTAACAAATCCAACATACACTGGCAGCAGAACTTCCATGTGCAAAATATGACCTCTTGGCTGTGCGTGTCAAAGATCATCCATGGCAGAGCATGGATTCCAGGAAAGATGCTCCTGCTCCGGCCGCTTCCCATCGTTGCTCACTCTGTTTTCAGCTGTCACAGTATCAGGGAAATCAATTTTGTTTACGAAGTTTGCCTAAAGAATAAAAGGAGCTAAATCTCCCTCCGAAAGTTACCTTCCACTTCTCAGGCCAGCTGGAGGGAGTGTGGTGTTGGCCACTGTTCTGTGCTGTTGCCTGTTCCCCCTCTTTTTTGACAGGCAAAGTAATGACTGGGAATTATCTGTATAGTGAACGAGAACACTGAAGGAGCTCTTGAGGCAGACTTTGCATGGTCAAACTTAGCTGTAGGAGGCGCATTGGGAGGC